>NC_133497.1:9561545-9561849 GCF_025370935.1 Choristoneura fumiferana | reverse complement strand
AACACCAGGGGTATTGCAGATGCGTCGCCAACCAGAGGCTTAAGATGGGATATCTCCACGCCGAAACACAACAATGCAAGGCACTGCTGCTTCACGGCAGATTAGCGAGCAAGATGGTGGTAGCAATCCGGGCGGACCTTGCACAAGGTCCTACCACCTGCAAAAATATTGCATCTTAATATAACCCTCCTCTTTTTGCGAAGGGGGTTAGATATTCAAATATTCTCAGTTTCCATTCAAGTTTAGCTCCAGCAGTTTGAGGTTTATGTCGCCTGACAGTCAATCGTCCAGCAAAGCTACGTGG
>NC_133497.1:9512814-9561445 GCF_025370935.1 Choristoneura fumiferana | reverse complement strand
GTTGGTTGATGATTGATGTTCGACGGCCGGCACCCTGTAAATAGTTCGCTGACTATATCTATTTTATGCTCATACTGAACCCTATAAAACGTAACGTTCATATTTTAACCAGCCGTCGGTATGCAGTTGTTTATTTTTGACAGTGTTTTGCCGTCTGGTCATTCACACTTTCCAAATGTTTTTATCTATGTAGATAAGTTACGGAGTCAGTACATTATACATACTTAGTGTTGATGGAGATTTCGTACTTAGTAATTATTATAATAAGGTCTTCAGTCACGTGGAATGTCACTAGATGGCGTTAGTATCGTAATTTCCATTTGACGTTAAATTTTTGACACAATTCTTCTTTTTTAATTCTTTTTGATTACATAGACGTTACGAGTAGGTTCAGTTCAGTCGGAGTCTGTACATAAATTTTCCGGTGATATATCGCTAATAGCGTGAAGCAGAAGTGCTTGCACTGTGGTGTTTCGGCCTGGAGTGTAAGACAGCTGGTGAAATTACTGGCACTTGAGGTATTCCATCTTAGGCCTCTAGGTTGGCAACGCACCTGGTGTTGCAGATGTTTATTGTCGGTGGTGATCTCTTACCACAGGAGACCCACTTGCTTGTTTGCCATCCAGTCGAATAAAAAAAATATTGCTTTGGTTCCTGGCCGGTGTCAACACAATCCCTCTTCGTTGTAAGATAAAGTATTCCACGGGACATGAACTTTCTCCATGCTTCCATCTAAATCGGTTCGGACGTTTAGCATGATTGATCAACAAACATAATAATAATAAATAAATATCATGGGACACTTGACACCCCATTGACCTAGTCCCAAACTAAGCAAAGTTGTACTATGGATTCTAGACAACGGATAAACATACTTAGATAAATACATACTTAAATACATATTAAACATCGAAGACCAAGAACAACATTCGTATTTATTCATACAAATATTCTGCCCCGGCCGGGAATCGAACCAGTGCCTCAAGCTTCGTAGTCAGGCTCTCTAACCACTTTGCCATCCGGTCGTCATCTTAGCAAACATCTCACTATTATCTCACATTTTAGCAAACTTTCTCATTTATGATATGAGTGGGATTGTAATAGCAGTTTTAATTCATAATAGTTATATATGTGGCTGGTGCATAATGAGAGGAATTAAAGTACGAGTGTGGTTTTATGAAACGAGCCGAAGGCGATTTTCATATAGGTCACGATGTTTTTCGCCTATTTATGTATAGCCGCATACATAACTTTATCTACATGCATATCATAAGTTTTCTATAATATGTTCAGATATGGCCTGTATTTGACTTTGACTTTGACTTTGAATAATAATTATTATCTACATGCATGTCATAAGTTTTCTACAATATGTACAGATATGCGTTGTTAAAAAAAGTATTACCGATACTTTAATGTAAACATTAAGATGCACTGTACTTTAATGTGAACATTAAGATGCACCCGCAGATACCAGGTTTCTTAATAAAGGCCATTTGATAGTCGTTTCTGAACATATAATAGGGAAGTTATGATATGCATGTAGATAAAATGTGTATTTCTTACTATAGGTACAAATAAGGCAATTGTTGACAACATTTTATTAACAATAACTATACAGTTTAAACAGAGATTGTTACGAATTAACCCCATACGACCGCGCCGCGCGATAGCCGCCAAGCGCAGACGCCGTTCATCATCATAAAACATGCGAATGACATTGACAGTCACCGCGAGGGTTGACAGCTCTGATTACGCGTGAGTAATGGATGAATGTCAATTGGTACGGCCTGAGATTTTCTCCATGTGATTCGATCGATTTAAAAGTTCAAAGAAATGTTCTCACCAAGCTGGATCTGGGAAAAATGGTCTGATTGAAGTGTCATAAATAATGTAAGGTTTGTTTAATTTTTCCCCGCCAAAATCGTAAAAATTTCTGAATTGGTTTTCAATGAATTCAGTTTGCGTTTGTTTTATAAATATTCTGAAAAATTTAATCTCTGCGTAAAAAACGTCATGAAAATATAAGAAAACATTAAAATATCATTAACAATTACAAAACCTTCATGCAATACAATACAATACAAATATTATTTATTGCACATCATAAATCAGTACAAAATACTTATAATATAAACACTTTGATTCAGGGTAGACAATAGGCGGTCTTATAGCTTAAAAGCGATCTCTTCCAGAGATTCATTTGGGTACAAGAACTTATGGTTATGTCAAACAAAATTAGGTGACATACCGCGGTTCATACGTCGAACATACGTTGAACTCAAGCGGCGATAACTTATTTGACACAAGGATTTAGGACTACCTGTCATAGTAAAAGTTTTACAATTTAGAATAACCTCTCCGATGACATCGTCGGGTGAAAAGCAAAAGTCACTAACTACCACCTAATCATGAGGGACAGTCAAACTTATGCATAGCATCTTAAGGTTATAATATTCCACTATTTGTTTTGCAGTTGGTCATGATTGGTTTTTTGGAGTCTTTTTGTATTTTTTATTTCAACTCCAAATTTGTTACTTTTACGGGTATCCCGTGAAACCAGCTAGCGCCCTTAAGTTTTAGGTTTGTCCGGGTATACATTACGTCGCAATATGGGTAGCTACAGGCTAGTGGTAGTTAAAGACCCCATAATACTCCAGGGTTCAGCAGCCGGTATCGTGACGGGGTGTCCTCCCGAGCCCACCTTATGGCTTTCGGCGTCCCTGGGACTCTGATACTCAACGCCTCTGCGCCCTTGCAGCTGAACAGCTGGTCAGATGAGTCACGATAACGATTTACTGGTATCCCGTGAAACAAGCAGCAGTGAAGCAGTGGTGTAGGGGTTATAGCACGCAGCACGGAATGCTGAGGACCTGGGTTCGTTTCCCAGTGCTGGTCTCTTTTCTGGTTTTCTGTGCATCCATGTCTCAGTTTGTATTTTCGATATGCTTGTCCTTATTGATCATAATTGCTGATTTACACAATGCAAGTAAAATCTTGCCAGTAGTATTATTAGTGGGTTCGTCGCAGTCGCAGATGTGGTGGAATACGTCCGCCGGAAGAGCGGATACACGCTGAGGGTGTTACAGCTGCAGTCGCGTCACTACGTGCACTTCAGCTCGTTTGTGGTGCGCGTGCCGCGGCTGCTGTGAGGGTCGTGTACCGGCGGTTCCGGGCACCATGCGCTGATGATAGCTGACGTCGGGGACGGTGAATCAACGGGGTCACGCCGTTTTGTCACCTAATTAGTTAAATATTATGTTGAAGGCGTGGTGGCTAGTGGTTTTGACCCATCGCATCTCAAGCAGAGGTCGTGGGTTAAACCCCGGCTCGCACTCTGAGTTTTCGAATTCATGTGCGGAGTTACATTTGAAATTTACCACGAGCTTTGAGGTGAAGGAAACACGTGAGGAAACCTGCACAAACCTGCGAAGCAATTCAATGGTGTGTGTGAAGTTCCCAATCGCACTGGGCCCGCGGGGAACTATGGCCCAAGCCCTCTCATTCTGATGGGAAGCCTGTGCCCTGCAGTGGGACGTATATAGGTTGGGATGATGATGATGATTATTGATTGTAAATATGTATGTTAGTGTGTAAGGTATTTATTGTATGGGCCAAGTTGCCCGAAATAAATGAATTTATAGACGACCAGATGGTCTAGTGGTTAGAGAACCTGACTACGAAGCTTGAGGTCCCGGGTTCGATTCCCGTGTTGGGGCAGATATTTGTATGAAAAATACGAATGTTTGTTCTCGGGTTTTGGGTGTTTAATATGTATTTAAGTATGTATCTATCTATATAATTATATTTATCCGTTGCTTAGTACCCATAACGCAAGCTTTGCTAAGCTTACTTTGGGACTAGGTCAATTAGTGTGAATTGTCCCGTGGTATTTATTTATTTTATCTAAAGTCACTGACATAGCTGGAAAAATATGCAAATTGAAGTGGCAATGGGCAGGCCACATCGCTCGAAGAACAGATAACCGTTGGGGGAGAAAAGTCCTCGAGTGGCGACGACGAACCGGAAGACGAAGCGTTGGCAGGCCTCCCACCAGGTGGACTGACGACATCGTGAGAGTGGCGGGAAACCGGTGGATGCAAGTGGCAAGTTGTCGTTCATTGTGGCGTTTCTAAGGGGGAGGCCTTTGTCCAGCAGTGGCTGCTTCGGGCTGATGATGATGATGATGATGATTTATTTATTATTATTATTTACATTACGGGCCCGCGTGGGGCTAACAATTTACAAGTGATAGATCAAGCGCCTCAATGTCGCTACTGGCTTCGTGTAAATCATCACTAAGGTCCAATTAACACCCTCTGCACGGAACCTCGGTGGCCGATTCGCGTTTGTCCGGTTCTTTTTGCGTACAATGACAACTGAATAAATTATTAGCACCACAAAACTTGCTCACCCTCCGTAAACTATCCAATCAAACCGTCCGTACGGTTCGCGAAGCATTCACGGCGCTTATTAAGTGACGTCACCGACAATGGGCTTTCACTAGATAGTATCAGGCCATTGTGCTGTCCTTGTGGATTGTGATCGTCTGATGTTATGATATTCGACTGCCGCTGTAGCGGTAGGTATCGACGCAGGCGTGAACATTTTGGATGGGGTGTCGAAGTCGGCTGTTTCACGCCAAGTTGGGATACAGTAATCTTCTTAGATTAATATCATCCCAGCCTATGTACGTCCCACTGCTGGGCACAGGCCTCCTCTCAGAACAAGAGGGCTTGGGCCATAGTCCCCACGCGGGCCCAATGCGGATTGGTAACTTCACACACACCATTGAATTGCTTCGCAGGTTTTCCTTCACCGCAAAGCTCGTGGTAAATTTCAAATGAAATTCTGCACATGAATTTCGAAAAACACAGAGGTGCGAGGCGGGGTTTGAACCCGCGATCCTCTGCTTGAGAGGCGATAGGTCAAACCACTCGGCCACCACGGCTTCAGATTAATAGTTCTGGGTAAATACCGTGTTTATTCTATAAATCTTAGAAGTATATACTACACTAGCATTCTGTCCGGTGACAATCTGGTAGTGAAATTTTGATGGTCGCATTAAGGAGCGGCCTTACCGCTGCTTTAAAAACAGTGACGGTACGGAATCGCAGTGACGCATCGTATGCGCACCGTTTTTATTGCATGCTCTCCACACCGCTGCTTAAAATACGCAAACGGTGCGGAATCGCAGTGATGTGCAGTGCAGTGACGCAGAGACGTTAGGACTTTACCGCATGCTCTCCACCAAAAGTCGTGACGTTTACGGCACGTCACTGCGATTCCGCACCGTTGGCGTATTTTAAGCAGCGGTATGGCTGCTCCGTTAACCTTTTATTAAAAATCGGGGTTGTAACAAAAAAGTCTAGTAAAATGAATGACTAATTAGCTTGAATTACCGTGACATCGCTCATATTAAATGAATATTGGTACAATATCACGTGTTAACAAGTTAGCTCGACATGTTTCGGGCTAATTTCGTATATTATTTTCAGGAGCACGCGACTCGGCGGCTGCGCAACACGCACACTACGCGCCAACGCTCTGCTCGGTTTAAGACGTGACTTATCATTGCAATATCATATACTAAATTAGCTTTTGAATTTTAAATACATCCAATTGCGAGGTTTACAATTCCATGAAATTTGCGTTACAATTGACCTTGTCCATTCATAGTTGCATCCACATACCAGTATAATAAAGTATGTATATTACGTATACTTGAATGGGAGCTAGCAGAGCGTGGTATTAGGCACAATCTGACAATGCGACGACCTTGTCATTGTGATAGGATGCCACTTCATCATTGCCATCATCTAGATCTAGGCGTGTAGGCGTATATTATGAAAGTTATAAAACATCCAACTGCAGCAGGGCTACTACGAAACTCGAAGTTCGTGTCGTGAGGTCCCTCTCGCTTCGTGTTAAATAGTATAAGTGCCAGAGGGACCGCACGACACGAACTTCGAGTTTCGTAGTAGCCCTGCTGGGCACAGTCCTCTCAGAACGAGAGGGCTTGGGCCGCAGTTCCCACACAGTCCCAATGCGGATTAGGAACTTCACACTGGTGTTGCCGAAAAATCGATAGTTCTAATCGGAAAAAGACCATACTGTCGATAGGACCTACCGATATTATTGCTGTCTAATAATGCATAAACTATCTATAGTGTCGATAATTTTGTACGATCGATAATGACCTATACCTATTTCAATACTATTGGCGCATATAAGCAAGATTGCAAGATATAAAGGTGAATGGCAGAATAGCATTTTTTATCCAATCCAGTTATCCAGTGATATTTTAAACGGATATGTATTATGGGTAAGTTCAGCTATTTATAAAAACCAAATTATCTAAATGTAGATCACCGTGTAGATGCAACCGATACTATTGAAATAACGGTAACAATCGATCATGCAGAACTATTACGGTTAAGAATCAATAATACCTAACTATCATGCTAAAAGATGGTAGATAGACGGTATTGGTTCTTAACCGTCGGATAGTTCATTCGTTCGTCAAGACCGATACTATTGATAGTATTGAAAGAAAGAAAGAAAGGTTTATTTTGGCGCCATAAGTACCACCTAAAACTAAGACTAGAACTAGCACTAAAACTATGTTACTTGGTGACACGGCAGGATACCAAAATGGGTCTCCACTCAGCATGTGTTGCCGCACATTATGTGCAGCAACGCTGGTTTTCTGTGGAGCCCAAACGTTAAATAAACATGTATGCATGAGCCGGTTCCTTTTCCCCAGGAGAAAAAATAAAAAAATTAAAACCATAGACAAGGGAGAAGTGACGTGGCTCAGTGTAAAAGATAATAATACAAATACTGCTGTCGTGGCAATAAATATTTTTTAAACATTTTCTTTTGCACGAAAGAGATATCGATACTATCTACATAGTATCTAAAATATCGATAACTCTCGCTTTTGCTCAAACTATCGATAGTCTATCGAAACACAATCGATAGTGGACTATCGATCGGCAACACTACTTCACACATGCAATTGAATGTTTTCGCAAGTATGTGCAGAACTCACGTTGTTTTCCTTCACCGTAAATGCAGGCCTTTATACGAGAGTGAAAGGGACGGTACGATTTTTGAATTTTGTAGTAGCCCCCTTGGCTCGGCTTAAATTCGGACCACCCAACTCAAACAATGAGTTAACTTAAACATAAAGACAGTTAATGTGTTCTGCGGCATTCTAAATTTAAATTTAATGGCGCACGGCCATTTTGAGGAGCTATTGTCAAACAACGTTAACGACTTCAATGTGACTTCTGGAAAATCTAGGTAACATGCTTATGTTTACCTGTACGAGCTGTTGTCTGAAGCTTCTACGAAGAATAGACAAGTGTCCCTAAAAGTCTAATTATTTATTCCGTCTTTTAGATTGTCAAAAACGTTGGCCACGTGTTTTTTTTGTCAATTAAACAAAATAATAAATAATATTTTTATTCCGAAGAAAGTACCCAATTACATGAAAATAGTATCATACCAAACACACAGACTCTACGCTCATTGACTGACGGAATAACCTTGTCAGCTATTTCAGTCAATAAAGCTATACTGGCTACTTCCTCTGCTCGACGACTATGCACCCTGTGGACATACGCATATGGATGATTTAGCATGCAGCGGCTAAGTAATCCTTGAAACGGTTTAGCCAGATTTAGGTTTTGTGCAAGTCTTGAATAAGTCTGGCCTCGTGTTAGCCTTTTGATACTTGATTGGTTTTAAGAGTTCTTTGCGGAAATTGGAAAAATGGACAACTTCAGTAGCTATAAAGTGTCTGTCGAGTCCAAGACCCGTTTTCTTAGAAACGCGTGGAGGTATCAAGTTGAAACTGTTATATTTCGTTTTTTTTTAGCATTAGAAAAAGGGTAAAATGTCTTGACGAGTCTTTTTATTGAAAAACGTTTAAAAAACGTAACTTGATGATACGATTATGTCCTTACTAATTGTTCCATTTTTGCTATGACCTTTTTTTTTCTCTGATATTTTAACGAGGCTTTAGCACACCAGATGCGACTATGTCAGCCTCATGGGGAGCCTCAGATACACCACACTACAGACAGATATTACACTCTCGCTTGCACTGAAACCACGTCTTTGGATGCAAAGGCCCGTCCAATGAATCTAAATTCGCGTCGACTGCGACTTATTTTTCAAAAGTGGTTCTCAATAAAAAGACACGTCAAGATCGCTTGCCTTCTTTCTAATGCTAAAAAACAAAGTATAGGTCTTGCACTTGAATTGATATTTTCCGGGATTTTGCAAAAAAACCCGTGGGAAATCTCAAAAAATTAGATCGTGAATTTCATTAACGTTGCATAAAAAACAGCGCCAAATTTCATGTTTGTAATAGAGGTTCAAATTTTGGTATTTTATTCTGATTCAGTGGAAATATCGGACTATAAATTATTTCGGAAAATCGGCTAATGCATCATGAAAATCCGTCCAGCCCTTTTTAAAAACAACATACTCTAAATTCCATCCATACAGCACTCATCCTGCGAACAGAATGTAATGGAACTTTTTTTTTTGCAGATTGTGCATGGTACCGAAAAAAAGTTAGTGGGAGCGATCACAGGAATTACCTACAGAGTAAGTGACTTTCTTTTTTTCTTTCACGTCTTTCTGGACGAGAATAAAGGACAGAATAATAGTCAAGAGAAAACAAGGGCCATTTGGGTTTCGTCGCGTACCTAAATCTAAAATATACCCACCTGCTGTAAAGTAGTCCTTCCTTCTTTCTGTAAAAAAGGTTGCCTGGAAGAGGTCGCCTATAGCTTAGCCTGTAATTTTCTCTCTGTAAACCTTTTTAGGGTTCCGTAACTCAAAAGGAAAAAACGGAACCCTTATAGGATCACTTTTTGTCCGTCTGTCTGTCTGTCTGTCAAGACCCTTTTTCTCGGAAACGCGTGGAGGTATCAAGCTGAAATTTATATGAAATACTGAGGTCTACTGTCCCTTGGAGCAGTGAAAAAATCAAACTTCTAAGCCAACGCAATCAAAAGATGCAGCCGCGGCGTATTTATGCTGCAAATTTCCGCAAATTTTCGAAACTCGCAAGGGAATCAAAACCTATAGGGTACTTCCCGTAAACTCAGAATCTTGAAATTTGGTATGAAGGTAGCTATTATAACAAAACCAACTAGAAAAGTCTGAAAATCTTGACTTTTTATGTCTGTCTGTAAATATCAATGACCAATATAATCCTCCCCACACTGCGTACATTTTGCTTAAGAGTAGGGCTCTGCATACACTGGGTGTATTAAATCACTCTGAAAAAGCGAGAAATATCTTCAAGACACGATTCCCGTTTACTTACATACTTACCTATAAATGTGTACGGAACCCTCGGTGCGCGAGTCCGACTCGCACTTTTTTTTTTCTAGTATATCGCTTACTGTTTCTGGTGTACAATAAAGGGTTATTGTATTGTATTCTTGCGTTTTTATCGGAAGAAGGAAATGTATTTGCATTGTGTTATGTTATATGTTGTTTTAATAATAAAACTATTTTTAGACGAGGAATGTTATAAAGAATTATATTATTAGTATTTTCGACTTATCAATGAAATTTACGTGGCCGTGGGTTTTTGGATAGTATAGATCTGCAAACGTCATATATTTTTGAATTGACTATTGCTACAACTCTTTTAAATGATGCATTTAAGTTAATCGTATCCGAGTTTAGTGATAAAATGGTTTCTTATACAAGTCAACGCACGTAAAAAGAGCTCTGGGTGGCTAGTGGAGGGGATACGTTTGCGCATCTGTCAACTAACAAGCCAATGGCGTGACGGCCGCGCGCGCGATCCTACGCCCCGTCCCGCGTCCCCCACTGCTCCGCCTCCAATTTGGTCTGTATTGTATGTATTTCGCTCACTGCGCAGGTATATCGCCAGGAGCTCATTTTACGTGAGTTGATTTGTATGTGACACACGTTGTTCGCACTCTGTCACACATGTGTGTACGCATATTTTACACATACCGTCTCTCTAATTACACTAACCAACTCGTAATTAGTTTAAATGGCGTGCTAGTTGTTTTTGACGCGGTTAATTATATCTCACTGACAAGTAGTTCACGGTTTATCATATTGTACTAATTAGTAATTACTGTTGTGTGGAATTTATTCTGTATTCGTTTTAATATCAGTGTTTTTTTGCGTGATTTCAAATCAGTCCTAGCTTAGCGTATGCTGGACAGAAAGCATCCGTTTTTTTAGGGTTCCGTACCTAGATAAGGAAAAACTGAACCCTTATAAGATCACTTTCTTGTCCGTCTGTCTGTCAAGACCCTTTTCTCGGGAACGCGTAGAGGTATCGAGTTGAAATTAACACCTAATATTTACGCCTGCGGCCCATTGAAGCTGTAAAAAATAAAGCTTCTACATTATAGCAATTAAAAGATACGGCCATTTGTTTGTTTGTTTGTTTGTACAAAAAGGAAAAACAAAAAGGTTACATAAATAAAAGTTGTGTTAAGTACAAAGGCGGACTTATCCCTGCAGGGATCTCTGCCAGTCAACCTTTGAGTTTAGAGGAGCAATCCAAAAAACAAGGATCGACAAATAGAGCAAAACATCCATTTGAACAGGCATTTGAGCCTTATTATTCATACATTTCGCAGTGGAATCAAAACCTATAGGGTACTTTCCGTAGACCTAGAATCATGAAATTTGGCAAGAAGGAAGGCCTTACCGCACAAGTAAAGGGAAAAGTCCGAAAATCGCTAATTTGTTGCTTCATCACAAAAATAAAATTTATTATTTCATTCGAAAACGACGCGCGACGGTTTATTTCGACATTCCGCGTAGATCAAGGTGCCGTAGTGTTAAACGCGTGAACTACGGTGCACGAGGCCCCGAGTTCGAATCCTAGAATATAGTAATAACATTTTTTTTGTGTTCGTTTATTTCTTTTTCTTTTTCCATTGTGTTAATTTTTTTTCTATTTTAGAGGAAAAAAATCAATCTGATAAAACGGGACTCCGTAAACGATCTATTTACATACAAATTTGTACCGAACCCTCGGTGCGCAAGTCGGCCTCGCACTTGAACGGTTTTTTTTTAATTAGTCTTGTTTTATTTAACTTATAAGTTTCGCGATTAGCTGGTTGGCGCTAATATTGTAATGTCGTGTCTGTTATATAACTTTTTTTGTGTACACGCTTGAAATTGGTTTATATAGCAAGCAAGCAAGACAAACGTCAACCGGACTCGCGGTATTAACGATATCTAGCGATTATTCTCTAGAGCAGGGTTTCTCAAACTTATGGCTCCACGTACCCCTGTTAAAGTTTCTAGACGATAGCGAACCCCTAACCCCGCCCCCCCCCCAAAGAAAGTAATAAAATTGACTGATGGAGAAACTAAAAATAAAAAATACAAAAAGACTCCAAAAACCAATCTTAATCATCTTGCTAGTGTTGCAGCCTGGTGGTTTTTGGAGTCACGTAAACTTTGTCGCGAACCCCCTACCGTCGAATAGCGAACCCCTACCCCAGTTTGAGTAAGCCTGCTCTAGAGTTATGCATTTTATTGCGAAGTATTAATTGAACTAAACACCTTTGTGGCTTGTGACTAGTGTTAAAATTAAAATGAATAATCTAAATCCTTTCGCATCTGAACTAGCAACACGGAACGTTCGAATTTAAAATTCCAAAATGGCGGATCCGCCATCTTCCCGCGCTTCCGCCGCGGCCCCAATTGGCCGCGTCCTGCGGAACGGACCTCTTGCATCCGGAACGCACCTGTACTGTATTTTGTGGCTCTAGCAATGTAGTTTGCCTGCGTTCAGTGGCGTTGCTAGCATGGGTGGCACCTGGGGCGGATATTATAGGTCCAAAACTCAAATAATAAAAAAAACTTACTATTACTTAAAAGAAAGAAAGAAAATACATTTAAGATTGGTTTTTTGGAATCTTTTTGTATTTTTTATTTCAATTCCAAATTTTTACTTTTACGGTCATCCCGTAAAACCGAAATTGAAAATACAAACTGAAATATAAAAAGCACTTAAGCGTCGCTGCTTAAGTGACTAAGTAAGAAACACAAGCTGAGATATGAGGTGCATAGGGAAATTCGTGTCGGTACCGTTGACCATCAGTGGTGTAGCGGTATAGCACGCGGTACGGATTACCGAGGACCTGGGTTCGATTCCCAGTGATGTTCTTATTTTTCTGTTTTTTCTGTGCATCTATATTTCAGTTTGTATTTTGAAAATACATTTATTCACAACACAAGACACAACAATATTATTAGGTACAAATAAACAACACAAAGGTATGTGCCATATCGGTTTTGAATCGGACACTGGCTCAGCATAATGCTGTAGCGTTAAAACACCCCAGCGCTGATTTTCAGCCAGCACCGCAAGATTTTCAAGAACTAGGCGCCTATATTGTTACATATAATTATTTTAGTACCTCGGCGGCCGAGCTTTGCTCGGGCTAAACGCGATAACAAGCGTTTTCCCAGAGACAAGACTAAACTAATAGATCGATTTTTCATTCTAGAAAACCCCTACATACCAAATTTCATCCAAATCTTAGGATTGGAACCGTTTCCGAGATTTTAATTATATACTCATCATCCCAGTCTATATACGTCCCACTGCTGGGCACAGGCCTCCTCTCAGAACAAGAGGGCTTGGGCTATAGTTCCCACGCGGGCCCAGTGCGGATTGGGAACTTCACACGCACCATTGAATTGCTTCGCTGGTTTGTGCAGGTTTCCTCACGATGTTTTCCTTCACCGCAAAGCTCGTGGTAAATTTCAAATGTAATTCCGCACATGAATTTGGAAAAACTCAGAGGTGCGAGCCGGGGTTTGAACCCACGACCCTTTGTTTGAGAGGCGATAGGTCAAACCACTAGGCCACCACGGCTTTTTTAAATAATTATATACTCACCGGCACAATATTTGGCCTAGTCTGCATACAAACAAAATGACCTATTATTGCATACATTTGAGGGCCAGATTGTTTTGCCGTTCAGTTTATATATATATTTTCTCAAACATGCTCGGAAATGTATGCGTTAATGTCACGAAATAGAGACATGAAGTTTCTCATTTATGGCTCCCTACATAACTTCTTAGCCTAATGGATGGATGGATGGATGAAATATTTCCTCACATTGTTTGAAAAAAGCACTATACAAACCTCGGCCAGAACAGGGATTGCTGGACTCGTTTTATCCTATATAATATGTCTACCCCGACCGAACTCGTCTATCAATCCCTTACTTCATGGCTTCTGCAGTAATGTACTAATATATACAAGAATTGCTCGTTTAAAATTATTAGATTAGATTAGTGGCGGTTATGCAATCTGCTACAGTTTTAGGATTTTTTATAGGCGGCACTACTGATGCTCACGTTCGGGTGTCACCCCTAAGTTAGGGCCGTAACTGAAATTCCAATTTGCACAAGCAAGCATGTGCGTTGAGACGGCGAAACGGTATACCGCTCAAATGGCTTTTGGACGCCATACAGTTTTTGCACAAGCCGTTTGCGCATGTAAGTTGTTCCGTGTAGCCGGGCCTTACGACGCATAACTGTTGGTGTCGATACGCGTAGGCGTTAAGGTTTACCTGTACGTATTATTAGGTACTAAAGACCTAGCCCTAGACCTCAGACGCCCGCGCAGTCCAATGACCCGGTGACTCACGGGGCGTTGGTTCGATCGCCGATCGCGACTGTCCCTACTTACTACTACGTACTTCGTATTAAGTACATAGTCTTAAGCTACTGTTACATTTGCTAGCAATAAGCGTGCTTGTTTTAAGTATGCTCCTAAATAAGCATGCTCAAAACAAACACTCCGATACACATGCTGTTTGATAGCATGCTCTCTGCCAGTTCAAAGTCAGTGTTGCCAGTTGCCACGGCAATTACCCTGTTCTACGGCTTTTAGGCCAAAAAATCTCGGCTGCAACCCTGTGGCCGTAACGGCTTTTCGCAAATTATTTATTTACAACAAATTCACTTTTGGTAACTTTTTGTTTTCTGTCCTTTACCACTACCATGAGTTTACAGTGACCTTACTCGATAGCGACGGCGTAAATTATTTGTATGGAGAATTGTACAGCGCCTCTACAAATAATTTGCGCCGTCGCTATCGAGTACGGTCACTGTAAACTTATGGTAGTGGTACTTGTGTGTCATTACCAACATCATCATATCAGCCATAGGATGTCCACCGTTGGACATAGATCTCCCTTGGGCTGCGTATCCACCAAAGATGTGCCAGGAATGTGTTATTCATGAACCAATAGAAACGATTTATTTACATCCTCGCACGCGCAGCAACTCTCTGGTGAAAACAGCTGAGCGGAGCGAGGCGAGGTAAATGAAGCGTTCCTATTGGTTCATGAGAAACACATTCCTCGTAACACATCCTCGCACATCTCTGGTGGTAACGGAGCCTTATAAAACTTCAGCTGCTTCCGTTGGAACGCCCTGCATCCACCGAGGTCAACCGTCCATCTCGTTGATGGATGTTCTACGCTGTGTTTGCCGATCCACGGATAGTAATGTAGAAAGAAAGAATATTTATAACAGCAATAACACATACACATGTTAGTAAAATACAAACAAAAAATACATATTGTCACTAATTAAAAAAAAAACTCTTATCTAAAATCAATAGGTCAACAAAATTAAACCTTGACTTATTGTTCATAAAGTTTACTCTGAAAAATTATCTGTTACCAGAGGCCGTATTGCCTGACGTTCCTGACGCTCGCGATCGCAATCAAATGACAGATTTCGCATTAAAAAACTGTCATTTGATTGCAATTGCGAGCGTCAGAAACTTTAGGCCAGGTAAACTTATGACGACGTTAGTTTCTAGACGATACCCCCCCCCAAAAGTAACAAAATTGACTGTTGGAGAAACTGAAAATAAAAAATACAAAGACTCCAAAAACCAATCTTAATCATCTTGCTAGTCTTGCGTAGTTTTAATGCTAGTTTTAGTCTTAGTTTTTAGGTGGTACATGGAGCCAAAATAAACCATTCTTTCTTTCTTTCTGTCTTGCAGCCTGGTGGTTTTTGGAGTCACGTAAACCTTGTCACGAACCCCCTACCGTCGAATAGCGAACCCCTAGGGGTTCGCGTACCCCACTTTGAGTAACTGCGTTAGGCAATGCGGTCTCTGGTTTGGATCGGTATTTAACTAAAAGTAAACAAACTTCAGCTGCCAGATTTGGTGCATTCAAGGTTTTTATACATTTTACTTATCTATCATTGTAATACAAACTAGATTAGTGTATTTCAATAAAAAAATTAGAGATGCGCCGACTAGTCGGTAAAGCCGACTATCCGGCCACTTTCGTAGTCGGCGAATAGTCGGCAAAAGGCGCCGACTATCCGGCTTCTTACTTTGTACGTATATTTCAATAAAATATTTATTTTCATGTAGGTAGGTATACACAGAGGGGGAATTACATTACATAAAAAGCTGTTCATTCTTGTAGTACTTATTTACTGTTTTTCGTTGCCCACACGAGAAATTATATTTTGGCATGAATTATAGGTAGCTACTTGGCTTTACGGGAATCATTGTCTAATAGTTGAAAAATCCATACACGAGACTTTCTTTTTGATATCATCATGTCAGCTGAATGTTAACAAAGCGTCACGGAAATCTCCGAAGCTGTGATCGGCTTGGCCGACTAGTCGGCCGATTAGTCGGCTTCTTTACAACCGACTAATCGGCCAAAGTCGTAATCGGCACATCTCTAAAAAAAATGTAAATGTTTAGAACACCAATAGACGTTGTATAGCATATCGCTGGTTGAAAACGAGTACTGGCTAATGTAGCTATCTATTAGTAAAAGAATTTTTGCCATCGGTTTACTAGTTCCATAGGTTACCCCTACATACAAGCAGCACCTTAATTATAGACCAAGGTCATACAGGCGTGTTTTTCACCCCTACGACATGGAATGTTTTAAGCCGGTCTAGACTAGACGGCGCCCATAGAAAATTACTGTTGTTGAGAGATATAGGAGGCTTTGAATTACAAAGCAGTTAGTTACTTTATTAACTTTTGGAAATTGAAATAAAAATCAGGGTTTTTTTTTTTTTTGTTACAAATGCAGCCAACGAATTATTCATACCAATAACACGTTTGCTGACTGTACTTGTTTGCGTTGTCATCCTACTTACTTATACATGTCGGCGGCCGATCGTAAAATCCGCGATATGGCGCGATTAGCGCAGATATGGCGGCGTTTCATGATACGCCTAGGAATTTCATGATCTGCCTAAACTGGCCAATAGGCAAATCGTAACGTGATTTGTTGAACGATATGGCGGATTTTGTCCCTTAGCCAATTCATGAAATGGCGGCATTTCACGATATGCCTAGGAATTTCGTGATCTGGCGGATTTTACGATCGGCTGCCGACATACATACAAGGTGTTAATTAAATAACTCAATTTTTTTTTTTTTTTTTTTCATTTTAAGTTAGTAGATTTCATTTGTTTTTGAATACCTTCATTATTTTAAAAGGTATTCGTGTGTATAATTCTACTTCAATTGTTACTTCAGTCTACACTCAATCATAATTTGTCAGTTGCCCTTTGACGTTTTTAGATGAAAATCACACAGTGACAGCAAACTGGCCAGTATTAAACTATCGAAATAGTAGGCAACCTCGCTATAGTAGATTGTTGCACCAAGCAGAAAGTTATTTATCATTGCACCGAGTGCCGATTTGTGGAGCCCGAGCGCTAGCGAGGGCTTTAAAAGCACGAGGGCAATATAAATTAATTAATGCGAGGTGCATAATCTGCTTTTCTTTCAACTATTACAGAATAGTAGACAAAAAAAAACTCATGCTAAACAATGAATAGGAAAGAAATGTCACTAGCACTCGATGATTCCATTTTTGGTTTACATTCGCACTCTCAAAAAATGACCACGGAAACTTCGCAAGGTTCCCGCCAATTTGTATTTTTTTAGCCAGTAGCAAATATTTTTACCCGCGATCTGTCAAATTTCGGATGGGCGCCAGGTTGGCCAACCAAACACAAAGTTTTTTTATAAATATACGGCTACTTACTGTTTTTGGTAGGATTGGTAGCAACAATTTTTTGTACACAATCTGTCAAATTTCATAAGACCGACAGGTGGAGCAACTAACACTAGATTTTTTAAACTATGCAGGCAATTTTATAGCAAAAATACTTGTGTTACCTCTTTGGTGGTGCAATAAAAAAAAACAATGCAATAAAGGATTTTCATACATTTTTTCTTTGAGCAGAAAAGTCCTGCTTTGTGCTGGGTATTTAGTGCGGTTATGATGAAATTAAAGCATAGATGGAAGAAAAAATATTTAATTGGCGCCTGTTGCAGTCGTAACTTTTATACTGGGCACACTAAAAAGGAATTTAAGAACACAAACACAACTTTATTTAAAACTTAGTGTAATCGATTCTACTCTCGATTCTGAGCAATGGATCTCTCCATAGCCCTTTGGAGTGATGCTTTGAAGCTTCCTCATGAGGCCCATCGTTATCGCCCACGTCGATCGAATGACTTTTAACTTTTGCGTTTATAATATTTACTTATTATGTTAGTAAGATTCGACTGGCCATTATATCTTGAAGAATAACAAAAACACGTACACACCCTAACTTCCATTTATAATATTCGTAGGGTTATTTATTAGCATCCATACAGAACTTCAAATACCAACACAACGGACAACGCCGTCATTGAGTAACACTGACGCCATCCCGAAAATGGCCAATAAGCACTATCATGGGCTACTGTCTAAAGGTCAACGACTCTGTTAACATTGAATCCCCCCCCCCCATATATGTATATAATTTGATACCTGGCCCACCGTAGAACGTTCTCTCGGAAAGTGTCAAGCAATGCGATGTCATTTCATTATGACTTTGTAGTAGTACGAAAAGGTTCCACTCCACAGTGGGTCAGGTGTCACGATTCAGTTGGTTCGATGATAGGTACTTACTACTTACCTCTTTTCTGTATCGCTTACTATTTCTGGTGTACCATAAAGAGTCTTTGTATTGTACTGTAGTAAAACGTTCATGCTATTCTGATAAAGCAATTTATAAAACAGAGCCGAACGAAATCACGGTGATTGCGGCAATTATGATGGCGGTCGATGGGGTCAGTGCACGCGAGGCACGCCGCGGGTTAAGACGAGTGCACAGTGGCGATTGTAACAACTCGATTGCCACCGGGTTTTAGCCATGCTGAAAACGTTGCATTGAAATGTAATGTCATATATACCACGCGTCATATAAATCTGCCTAAAAGTTAATTATTTAATACTCAGTTTTGACGCATTTTTGAGATACATTTTTATGCGACGTCTTTACGTTACTCCCGGATTGTGTTCGAATCGCTTAACGGTATAGTGCCTATTCAATTATTGGAATTATACCTTTATAGTTTTTGTGGTACTAGTCGTGGCAATGAACTTTTAGGCAAAGTTAGGCGGAGGAAGGTATATCATATTACGTCTCAGAAACGGCTCAGGATGACTTCGTCCTCAGTCCCATTTCGTCACTTTCATAAATCGTACTCATTGTCATATAGTCTACTCTTCTAATTCGCCAACATTCCTACTATCGTCACTTCCTTATCTTGTCCGCTTTCTTTCGTGGGCCACTGTACCAACTCGTCAACAGTCTTATTTCGATTAGTGCTAACTCGTCAACATACTTGGGGGGCGTCCATAAATTACGTGAGATATTTTTTAGGATTTTTTGACTCCCCCGCCCTCCCTGGTGAGATTTCGTAAGATTTTCCTTAACTCCCCCCTCCTCAAATCTCACGTGAGATTTTTTGAAATGTGTTGGCTGTAAACCCGTCGGATTTAAAAAAAATACAAAAAAATAATTCGTTCTATTAATTTTATTTACGACTTGTGATTTGAGAATATTGCCGTAGGTAGTTTAAAATCACTGTGACAACAACTATTGTGTCGCCATATTTTTATTCGAGATTTTTTTTACTTTAATTTAACTTTACTTTCACGCAATTTTACACGGTTTTCTGTTGAAAAAAAATTTACGTGATATTTGTGAAAACCCCCCTCTCCCCCAAGTGAGATTTGGAAAGATTTTACTTGACCCCCTCCCCCCCTTGAAGACCTCACGTAATTAATGGATGCCCCCTTATTTGGACGCGTCTGGTAAATGTGTCCTGTTTGGTGTCGGGTTAGACACCCCTCCATTTCTTTCGTGGACGTCGTAAGAGGCGACTGAGGATATAGGTTAAGGTATACCGTAGGCGACAGGCTAGCAACCTGTCACTATTGTACCGTTTTTGTCGAACTTAAAACCTAAAATTGCTAAAAGTGGCTCCGAAGCGGTAACGTTTCGTGTGCTCTGCCTACCCTATTTGGAATAAAGACATTTGAATTTGGGAATACAGGCGTGATGTTTGTGGGGTAAATGTGGACGACGAGTTGTAAAATAAGACTTAATAGTGCGTAGGCGGCGTTTTTGACAGCTGTGAGCCGATTGGTGAATTCGTAACGGTTTCTTTTGTTATCTGTATTGTTCTGTAGGCTGGTGTGAACAAGGCATGTAAACCACTTGTCACGGGAGTTGCCTTTAGCTTTGAGCTAGGCATGAAAGGAAAAAAGCGTAGTGAAATAAAACTTGATTAAAGACGTGAGTTGCCTGTTTCATTTTACTCCTAGCCTGTTGCCCGCGACTCTGTCCGCTTAGAATTCATCGCTATTCCACGAGAACTATACAATTTTCCAGGATGAAACCCATGTGCTTCTCCCGGACTCAAACTGTGTACTCTGTGTACGGAATTTAATCTAAATAGGTTCAGCGGTTTCCATGTGATGAGGTAACAAACAAACAAACAAACAAACAGACTTACAAACTTTCGCATTAATAATACTACATATATAGTGGGATTAGTGAGTCACTGTAGCTTCATGTTAAAAAAAAAAGCAAAAGAGAAGTATGAAGCTCGGTCGACTTGGAGATTAATTTAATTCCATACAAATCTAATAGCACGAGAACCTTCGTAACTACTTGAGACACCCTTGCTTCTACGGGAACAGAATACCAAATAACTCTGGCAGCTTCGCGACTTAAAACTAAACCTTGTCACCATGGCTCAAGTGTTAAGATGCAGTGGCAATACGCAACAAAAATACTTGCTTAGGTATAGGGAAGTGGATTTTTTCCTACTTCCAGTTTCAGGGGGTATTTATTATTTACGAGTATACCGAGGACATGGGGGAACGTGTTTGCTAAATACTTTTTGGGGACATTAACATTAAATTATTATTAGATAAAATACACCAATTAGATGAACTACAAATTACAACCTTTTAGCTTGAATCTCTTGGGGTGCTGAAAGTTTCTCGATGAGGGCTAAAGCATAGATGTCGCTAGTGTCGCTGCTTAAGTGACTAAATAAGAAACAAACAAGCTGAAATATGTGGTGCGTAGGAGTTTGTGTCTGTACTCCTGTCCAGTGGTGGTGTAGCGGTATAGCACGCAGCACGGAATGCTGAGGACCTGGGTTTGATTCCCAGCGCTGGTCTCTTTCTGGTTTTTCTGTGCATCTATGTTTCAGTATGTATTTTCGATTCGAATCTCCCCTAAGTGGAGCGGAGGAGCAAGGTGTAATGTGTCATTCACTGATATAAAAAAAATGTATTCCATTTTTTTGAGAAAATAAGTGAAAAAAAAGAGAAAACCTGTGCACAGCACGGGGCGCATATACAGCGTGTATTTTTGATACTACCTCAAACATTAAGGGTAGTTAGTAAAGGCTCTAATAATCACATTTTATTATGTTTTAGTAAAAAAAAAAAAAACTTATTATTGTTCACTTTACACGTCGCACTTGTTGCCGTGAAAGCTGTCACAGAACGTTTCTCTCGTATCAAATTATTGTACCCATTACATTGCTCTGCTCGAAAATATTTCAAAAATTAATTACGCTCTGGTAGTTAATTTTAAATTAACAATAGCACTTAAATCTTCGTCTGGTTACAGTTTGAGGTAGTATCAAAAAATACACGCTGCATATAAAGGCGGCAGAGAAGATTTAGTATGTCTTTTTGTTTTCCCTTTGAGTGACCTTGGACCTTCATAAGGGACCAAAACGGAACGGTCGATACTGGCCCTATACCACGTAGTGCAAAACTCGAACTTCGTATGTTGCCGTCCCGCTGCCGCTTATGTTATTTAATACGCGAGTGAAAGGGACCGTGCGATACGAACTTCGATTTGCGAGTTTCATAGTAGCCCCTCTGGAATTTGACGCCCTGGGCGTCCCTGTCCTTTGTCTCTCTACTTGTGGAATTGCGCGCTGACCTAAATAAGGGTTATTCTTTGTTTACAAGTATTAAATGATAGCAAACCAGAAATTCTACGAAGGCACTACTTTCTCTGTAACTGTCAAATTTTTGACGTAAATTGCTTGATCATTATCAACAACAATTAGTACTAATTTCGGATTCGATTTGTAGCATTCGAACATGGCGGATGTAGACAATATCTAATTTTTCTATTTCTGTTTCTTTGGCTAGTTGAAGTATAATTTTGATAGTGTTTTATGCGGCGATTAACCTTAACAGTGAACAGTGATCCCAAAATTCTATATTGCTCTCGTGTCTTAACATTTTTTAATGCGCAAGTGGTCTCCACGTGGTTTCTGGAATTTTACTATCAAGTTGCAAAAACTACAATTACCGTACAACGTCCCTCTCAAAGAGAGTTTACTTTGACACTGGCGAAATTGTCCTATGAATTAGGACAGAAAAGCCATATTTTAAAAGAGAAGAAGAAGAAGTAGTACTAATTTCGAATGATCGTTTTTAGGTTGTCTTTCATCACTTTTTTTAAGGTTCCGTACCCTTCGCTCGCTTCGTTGTTCGTCTGTCTGTCTGTCACAAGGTTGTATGGTTGGTTGGTATCTCGAAAAGCGTAATAGATAGACAGCTGAAATTTTGCACATAATGGTTATGTCTATTGCCGCTACAACAACGACTAATAAAAATCAATCAATAAACTTCTGATTACATCATACAACACGACGACCATAGAAAGTCCATGTTTTTTTTTTTCTAGAACGAGATGGAATGCCATCGTTCGCTTGTATCTTCCTTATTTTTCAAACAGATAATCATGATTTTTACGGCATTCGTTTCATTAGGGTTCCGTAGCCAAAATGGCAAAAACGGAACCCTTATAGTTTCGCCATGTCTGTCTGTCTGTCTGTCCGTCCGCGGCTTTGCTCAGGGACTATCAATGCTAGAAAGCTGTAATTTTGCACGACTATATTTGTAAACTATGCCGACAAAATGGTACAATAAAAAATTCAAGATTTTTTTTTTTGTAGAGTACCTGCCTCCCATAGACGTAAAGTGGGGATCGTTTTTTTTTCTCATCTCACCTTGTAGTGTGGGTATCGTTGGATAGGTCTTTTAAAACCATTAGGGGGTTGCGAAAACTATTTTCGATTCAGTGATTCGTTTGCAAAATATTAAACTTTAAAGTGCAAATTTTCATTAAAATCGAGCGGTGGAATCTAAACCGGTGGGTGGAAAAATTTGAAAAAATTCAGGATGGTATAGTAAGTATATCAAACTTACAAGGGAAACTATAACGGTTAAGTTTTCTTGAGAATTATTAGTAGTTTAAGAGTAAATAGCAGCCTAAGGTATAAAATATAACTAAACTTGGAATATTCCGTACAAAATACGAAATCCTTAGAAAAATATTACCTAATTTTTTCGTAATGGCCACGGAACCCTATTTCGGGCGTGTCCGACACGCTCTTGGCCGGTTTTTTCCATTTCTATATCACGTTAAATATCTGGGTCATGACATATATTCCCTATTCAATTTCTCTGTAGAAAACCTTCGCTAGTTAATTGGATTAGTTGGATTAAAGTACTAAATAATATATTTTAAGCGATTAAATTGATTCCTATTGTTGTAACTCAAGTGATTAATACTTTGTGGAAAATTCTCACCTGATAAAATATTGTTAAGGTAAATAAGGCGATAAATCCATCGCTTAGAATCCTTTGTTCTTCGCCTTGTTGGTTCAAGTTAGAGGAGAAAAGATTGTGTTTTTTTTTTTTTGTCAATTTTTCTTTAAGTATATTTTATGAGCCAATACCCTCAGCTCCTAGAATTCCGAGATTTCCCAAAAATTACATCGTCGATCTCAATAACGTTGTATAAAAAACACTCTTGCCAAATTTCACGGCTCTAATACTAGCGATTGTTTTTTAAGATGCTGATAAGTTTCATCCTCATTTGTCGAGCCGTTTGTAACCCCCGACGCAAAAAGAGGGGTGTTATAAGTTAAACCGCTATGTGTGTCTGTGGCGCCGTAGCTTTTAAACGGGTGGACCGATTTGAATGTGTGTTTTTTTTATTTCTAATCAGGGTTTCTAGCGATGGTTCTTAGACATGTTTCGTCAAAATCGGTTTATCTGTTTTTAAGATATTGAACATTGAAGTGACAAAGTCGGGGGTTTCCAACTTTTAGTTGGTTAGGTTAGTTTAGTGTTTAGCGTGAAGGAGTTACTAACTACATATGTACCATCAGCCAAATAAGTGGTCTATCAATTTTTGAAAAGTTCCTATCAAATGAATATGTCGCTAAAGTCGAACTTTCAAGTTGACAGACACGTCTATTGACATTATTATTTTATGACATGCAAGCGATTATCAACTTTAGGGTGGTAGACCATATATTTGGCTGATGGTAGGTACAACATATAAACTTTCGTATATATCATAATTAGTTTAATTATTTATTTATTTTAGGAAAACAAACAGCTTGAAATAATACAAAGTATAAAACACATACAAATATTACAGTAGCTACAACAGTTTCCACTATTAACAAATTAATTAGTTGAGTAAGCGGAGCAGGACCAGACGTGTAGTTAAAACAAAATGTCAGATTCTTTTTGAATTGTAGCCTAAGTATCTTAGTCACTTAAAAGTACACTCGTACCAACCGAATCACAGAATAAGTAATAGTGCAAGTACCGGATCGTGAAATTGTGACCCACTGTGGAAGATTTTCGTAGGAAAAGTCATATTGACATTCCATCCTTTGCTAGACAAGGGAATTTATCATGACACTTACTGTGAGAACGTTCTACGGTGGGTCAGGAATCAAATAGTTCGAATGTACAATAAAACTATTTTATTTTATGTAGAAAAAACTTTTACTGTACACTCAAGTGTAAAAGTATGTTCTTATTCAAAGTTTCAAAAATATGTACTACAGACTCTTATTCCTAGGCAATAAGGCGGTAGTAACATATTTTTGAGTGGTTCGAATATATACTTATTTTTGCACTTTTGCTGTGATTATCCTATTTATTTAGCCCATATTTAGAGAGTTAAATAAAAGCTTATGTTGTGCTCTTCCGTGCACGTTCTGTCAAACACCTCTAACGCCGGCAATGTCAATGGCCAGGATGTAAATATATCACTAAACAAACATACACACATATAGACACTAAAAGCTACCCAGACAAATGGATTACTAGAGTCTGACCTGACGTCCTGGCGCGCGGCCAGAAAGTGTGCACTGTTAGTCAATAAACTGCCTCCATCAGGGACGTCGATTACAATTTAATGATACAAGCTTGACTCTCCATTAAAAGTTTGAAAAAAAAAGTTAAATTAAAATTTATGACTCGGGTTAAGTAATTGTTTTGGGATTGAGTTGGAATGGAATATAAAGGTGCACTTTTATTAAAGCGGAGCTTAGCGGAGACGTGCGCAATCCAACCAATCATATCAGTTGAAATCACGGTATAGATAAAACAAGAAGAAATTGCATATCAACGAGATACTTTAAAATGTAATGAATGTTATTATAAACCTAGGTCGAATTATGCTTTTTAACTTTGTAAATTTTTTCCTACTGTAAAAATACATAACATTTGCGTCTGTAGGATAAACGTGTCATAGGACATGATAGGAACTTGATTTACTTTTACAGTCGACTTAGACGGCGGTCTTGCAACATCGCAATCAGATAGAGCTTTGCACAGCAGTTTTCATGACAACATTTGGACAAAAAGGACATTTTTAACTTTAAAATATGGACAGAAATAGAATCTTTCGGGCTCCTGGCAGGCATCCCGTAGTTATGAAACAGTGTTAAGTTTGTGCTCAGTCATCCGTAACAATAGAGCTTTTCCCAACACTATCGTCGACAAAGAGTGAGTCTTTTCTAGAATATGCGCACCACGAGTGCTACTTACACCGCCAGTGTCTGACAGCGCTGTATTCAACCGCACTTGGTATCTTTGGTTTATTTTTTAAAAGGACGGTTGGTTTTCCCAACCTTTTGTTAGCTAGAATCGCATTATCTTGTTAATGGAACCGGCCCCATGTTGGGCGCCACTTTGACTGAACGTGGGCCAATCAATATTCTAACACACGCAACACAGGTTAACGCGAATTTTATCGCCTGGCAACACTACTCTATTCAATGTTCGGCAGAAGGGCTCCGCTCACGTGACCAAAATTAAATAAAATGAAAAAACTACGCCATGTTACTTTGGGGACTTGTGTGATGTTTTATAGAACAGAGTTGAATAAACTTTCGTGAGTCATTATATAAGCTTCTAATAACTCGGTCCGATTTAATTTTTGAACGGGCATTTGGTGGCACCACAGAGCTGTCATGATTGCTGACATGCTGTCGCCATTCGAGTTTTTTTTCCATCTATGGTTATCTGTTCTTTGCGCTATGCCCGCCCTATGCCACTTCAACTTAAATATTGTTCTAGCCATATCGGTGACTATAGGTATTCCAGATTCTATCGCGCAAAAAAAAACCAAGCGTAGCTTTTTTTTTTACATAGAACTGACCGTGGTTGACCTCTATCTCCCCTAGCTCTGTCCTTCCATAGTTCGTATGACTGAATCTCTCCAAGAGGTCAACAGTCAAGGACCACCTCTCAGAGCCATGAGATGAGACTATCGCTATGTCTTATGAATGAAGCCGCCCCAGTTTGGGCGCCAGTGAGACTGAATCCGGCTCAATCGATACTTGACGCACGCACCGCCCCAGCCGCGTAGCAACAACGGCTTTATTGCAGGCTATTTATAGATGGATAGTATTTAAAGTTAACCGTGGTTGCCATGGGGTTTGACCTCTGGCATCTCGAGCAGAGCAGTGGGTGGTATCAACCCGAGCACATCTTAGTATTTTGACAAATTGTCACTCATTGGCGTCAATCATTGACATGTCACTTCAAACTTCAATATCTCGAAAACAGCTCAACTAATTTTTACTAAACATAGCTGCGAACCACCGCAGGAAAACTCGCTTTCACATAAAAAAGCCGCACTGAAATTGGATAATCCGTTTGGGAGTTATGATGACACAGACAGACAATGGCGTCAGACTTAAACGTCCCTCTTTTTGTGTCGGAGGTTAAGCTCTTTTGGCCGATTTCGGGTACAGCGTTTGCTAAAACTATTGGACGAGAGGGTTAAGGTTGTTCGACCGTTCATGTGCCCTTAAATGACTGCAATAGCCAATTTTATGCCAAAACGTGCGCCGTCAACGTAGTGGTAAAAGATGGCTGTGGGTGGCTTAGACTTCATAGCATCTTGTTTCAGGTCCAGATCGGACCGCCCCTGTAACTCGAATTCAGTCACCTTGTCCCTCACAAAGCGCTTCCATTCAAAGCGACGGCTTGCCTGCTCTTCCCAGCGAGAGGGATCAATATTACACCTTTCCATGTACCTTTTCTGAATGTCCTTATATCGTAGGAACTGACCTTGCAGTGTTTATTGATATAGCTAATTTGTGGCGACAAAGCAAATATTCAGTCACCTTTGCCATGAGCTTTCCGCTGCGGGATAACAAAAACTCGTTGCATGCAAAATCCTAGGTACTCTACAGTAATACGTGCGGTCGACCTACTTATACAATTTATGGGCGAGCCCGTATGGCGTGACCGACGATAGTGTAAACTTGTATTACAGTGGACTCTTCGCGAGCCAAGGGTTAACGCCCTTTATCTGAACGGTTCACATCGAAATAGGGTGTGTTTTTAGCCCCCGCCGTAAAAAGAGGTGTTATAAGTTTGACCGCTATGTGTGTCTGTCTGTGGCACCGTAGCTCTTAAACGGGCGGACCGATTTGTATGCGGTTTTTTCTATATGAAATCAGGTTTTCTAGCAATGGTTCTTAGACATGTTTCATCAAAATCGGTTTAGCCGTTTTGAACTTTGAAGTGACAAAGTCGGGGGTTTTCCAACTTGAATAGAGAATTTACCCTGAATTGGTGACCCTGACGTGACGTGATTGGTGATCCTGTGTCCTTCCCCGGGACTCAAACTATCTACTAATTTCACCTAAATCGGTTCAGCGGTTGAGACGTGATGGAGTGGAGTAACAAACAAACAGACTTACAAACTTTCGCATTAAAGATATTAGTGGGATAAAGAGTTAATTAGACCTTTTCCTATTGTAGGTATTTCTTACATTACAATAAGAATTAAATAATAATAAAGACTCTCCTAAAAGCAGCGTTTCCACCAGAGACGTGTGAGGAAGCTGAGCGGTGCGAGGATGTGTAGCGGATTCAAATAAGCGAGCGGGGTGGGGGAGGTGGGAGCAGAGTACGTCCCTCGTAACACATCCTCGCACACATCCTTCTTTTGTTTGGTATCTACAAAAACCTCGCCTTGCTGTTTCCACCAGAGATGTGCTATGCGAGGATGGGTACATGAAGCGTTTCTATTGGTTAATGTAAAACATATTCCTCGCACAACTCTGGTGGGAACGCTGCTTAAGGCAAAAGCTAACCTCCTCATGTTAGGCTGAGTCATACGGATTGCACAAATCTTTCCGGCATTTTAAAAACCGATTCCCTTAATTCAATAAGCCCTGATCCATTATCTGGATGCGCTCTTAGCTTCTGTCAAAACAATGTCTACTTGCTCTACAAGGAATTTCGGGCGTTGCTATATTCGTAGCTTGTTGGGTAAGCGCGACGCGCCTCTGTGCTTTTGGTTCCGTGGTTGAGGTTTCGTCACGTTTGATAGGCCTAATTGACAAGATTTCATATTTCTAAGACTAATTTGATTCGTTCTCTGTATTCTGTTTGGAAAGAGAAAAACGCTGATATTTTTAAAATTTCGCTAGAACTATTAATTAATTTATTACAATTTTTTTAAGATGTGCTTATTCTAAAAGGGCATAACTCCAAAACTACCACACAATAGATCCATTACTTTTGTCTAGTCTCTTAAAAAAAAGATCACGTAAATCTGACGTAGACGTTGCATAGAGACGTTGTCAAAATTATGACAGCTCCTTTTTCTGGTGAAAAAGGCAAAGGAAACATAACTATTCTGTGGCAGTGTTGGTAAATTACTATATTCAGACATTTTTTTGTATTTTTTTAAATATGGAGAAATACAATACAATACAAAGACTCTTTATTGTACACCAGACATAGTAAGCAATCAATTATAATAAATATTTTCCCATGTTCAGGAGGCAAAACTCTTTCGATTCCTGTAGTAATTTACAGGTGTTAAAAAAATGAAATCTTGTCAATTCAGTTTTGTTAGATCATTTCCTGCGGACTTAGGATGAGCTGCCAGCCATTGTACCGCAGCAGAGATAAGTAGAATCTGCTTAAGTCATCGTGGAAATTCACATTTCCCCGCTTTCCTTGTACAGTCAAGTGCAAAAGTATGTATATATTCGAACCGCTCAAAAATATGTTACCACGGCCTTATTAATCGGATTAAGAGTCTGTGGTACATATTTTTGAAGGGTTAGATATTAGATAGGTCCATATTTTTGCACTCTACTGTACCATCAGCCAAATAAGTTATCTATCAATTTTTAAACAAATTCCTATCAAATGAATATGTCGCTAAAGTCGAACTTTCAAGTTGACAGACACGTCTGTAGGCATTATTGTATTGTGACATGCAAACGATTATCAACTTTAGGGTAGGGTAGACCACATATTTGGCTGGTGGTACGTAAATGTGTGGGTTTTTTTGACACGTTATTATTTCCCATTTATTTATAGTGGAAATTTACCCACTAAGGATAAGTCAACCATTTTTAGTCATTTGACTTATTCTCTCAATGAAACATTGCAGCATCGCGTCTCGGTGTAAATTGATCTTAAACTCGAGAACAAATATCTGCTCCTACCGGGAAACGAACCCAGGACCACGAGCATTCATAGAACCTGACTATTGATAGCTAGGTAGATACAGACTTGGATTGTCGTTTGGTCAGCAGGGCTACTACGAAACTCGAAACTCGAAAGTTCGTCGTGCGGCCCCTCTGACACTTATACTATTTAATACGAGAGCGAGAGGGACCGCACGACACGAACTTCGAGTTTCGTAGTAGCCCTGCAGTTCAGCACGTCCCGACGTTGCAGTTGTATTGTATTGTATTGTAGCCCTGCAGTTCTACACGTCCCGACTTTGTACGATCAAAGCCCGCCGTCAGACCCTACTACGAGGTGCAAAATTCGAACTTCGTATCTTGTCGTCCCGCTGACGCTAATATTATTCAATTCGAGAGTGAAAGGGACGGTGCGATATGAACTTCGATTTTCAAATTTCATTGTAGCCCACCAGATGGTTCATCGGTACGGTAACCCTAGCCCACGGAACCCTCTCGGTTTATAGAGCGCCGGCCCAGTCCGACAGAATTAGCGCGCGTGCGCGAGGAATGCGCTTCCGCCGCTTCCAAATTTAAAATTTCACCGACTTTTTTCTTCATTTTCATTCGTAAACGTCGCGCGGGGCCGCGACGCGATTGGCTGGATTTTTGACTCTGTTTGGTTGTATGATGTCGTGTTACGAATGTTGAATACTAATTTAATTTAAAATGTGACGTTAGTTACAAAAATATATATACACGACCTTATGCGTGCACTTAACATTAAGGTCGTGTATACCTACATAGTTTTGTAACTGGACGTAGTTTAACCAAAAGGATCCAACTCTCAACAATTCATTTTTGATTTTGGATCCAGTTTCAGTAGCAACAAAAGCGAAGTTAAAGAATAACATGACAGTGCTTTGGATCCTTTTTAGGGTTCCGGAGCCAAAATGGCAAAAACAGAACCCTTAGGCCTCTTGTACACACACGGTTTATCGCCGTGAAAATCTACGGTTAATTCGCCGCGTGTAGGCACGGTCGTCAGTGTTGTATGGATCACTATGAAACCTTGTAGACGTGCACGGTGGCGCCACGGCAAGGCGCCGGGGGTATCCCATCTTAGGCCTCTAGGTTGGCAACGCATCTGCAATACCCCTGGTGTTGCAGATGTTTATGGGCGGTGGTGATCTCTTACCATCAGGAGACCCACTTGCTCGTTTGCCATCCAGTAACAAAATAAAAAAAAAATGGAGTGCAGTCATAGACCATGGCGCTACATAACGCAAGTAACACATGAGTGTTGCTTTGGCAGAGTCGGTGTAAAGCAGTGAAGCACGGTGGCGAGCTTGAGACAGACGCTTCCCCGAGGAACTGTCTTACGTTTTTTAGTGTCCATTAGTTAAGATTATTAAAATAATCAAGTTAGTAATTAAAAAATAAGAGAAATATGAGTGATAACCAGCAAGAGAGACCTCCTTCTCCATCATGTATCTAAAAGAAAAAGTTCCGTCAGGATAGAGATGTATTACAATTTCTTTGCGGGCAACAGCTAAACTCGAGTCCAACATCAGGCCAACTAGATTGACAACTGAAAATGTTACCAGACATAGCAAAAAAAAAATAGGCATAGGAATATGTCGATACAAATTTGTCGATATAACCTTGTGTAGGCGCGAAATGAAAATGTTTGTCACTTTTGGATTTGGACTTTATTTTCATAGCTTTAGGCCTGAAAACGACAAAAAGGATAACAACAAATAATAAGGGTGGCTAGTCGCTCGACCCCATTTTGAAGGTGATTTTAAATTTCCCGCGACTCAAAAAAGTAGCGTCAAGTCGCCGCGTCGAGCAGCAGCGACAAGATGGCTTCTTGCAGGATTGGTCTTGGTCTTGGAAGCCGATTTCTTAATCTCATTTAGAGTCGTGGCAGTGGTACAAATAAAATGAAATTGGAGTGAATTAAAAAATAAATAACGCTGGTTTTGCCAAAATAGAAGAGGTTTTTTCTTCCAGCGATAAAGCTCAACATTTTCAGCTTTATCGCTATATGTCACGTGACCAGATTTGACGTTAGAAAACGAGCGTCGAGCGACTGCATGTGGCTCCACCTTAACATAACGAAAATTTCACAATAAAGGAAATAGTTCCAAGCAAGCCGATGGCAGTTAAGTCGAATGACATATATGAAATGTCAATAGAACAAAATGGCCCATGGCATCCTTCCCGATGTTCAATTTCGTATTGAGTTTTTTCTAACATCGATATTAAGTTTTTTTTATATCGATATTACAGCACTGGTGTAACTGTGGCAACATTTGTGTGCAATGAACTGTCAAGTCGGTTCGCCTAATTCTGGACTCGAGTATAGTAGACTCGATGTTACTTCATCTAGCCCATATGTTTGTAGATAGAATTTCGGCACCACATCTGTTGATCCAGAAATGATCATAAAAGGTCTATTTTTGGATCGTAGGCGACGGACGGTTTTGTAATTCCGGTAAGCGATAAATTATATTTAGATGGTTTCAGCGTCTTTGTGTTTTAAATGTCACAATGGTACAGCCGGCGCGGGTGTGTAGCGCTGGCCGTTAAATTCTGCGCATGTGACAGTCGCGCTGGGGTTGTAACTCCCGAGGTAAAATAGTTATTTATGTGGCTGGTGCATAATGAGAGGCATTAAAGTACGAGTGTGGTTTTATGAAACGAGCCGAAGGCCAAAGGAATAAGATCACACGAGTGTTTCAATGCCTAATTATGTATAGCCGCATACATAACTTTATCTACATGCATATCATAAGTTTTCTATAATATGTTCACGTATGGCCTGTATTTTTAAGTTAGTGTTACTGATAACTAGTTTGAAGTACCTACCAAAGCTTAAATAAAACAGATAATAACAAACTAAAGTTTTATTTATAATAATAATTATTATATACATGCATGTCATAAGTTTTCTACAATATGTACAGATATGCATTGTTAAAAAAGTATTACCGATACTTTAATGTAAACATTAAGATGCACTGTACTTTAATGTGCACATTAAGATGCACCCGCAGATACCAGGTTACTTAATAAAGGCCATTTGATAGTCGTTTCTGAACATATAATAGGAAGTTATGATATGCATGTAGATAAACTCCTATAAAAACTTAATTGTATTGAAGTTGGTTGATGTTTCTGTTTATAAAATACCTAATCGGCTCTGGTCGGCTAAAATTTTTAAAAAAGTTTTTGATCAAAGACACCACGTTTTTCAGATCCATTTTCCAATAACCTACTCAACAAAAAAGTTGGAAAACCCCAACTTTGTCACTTTAAAGTTCAATATCTCAAAAACGGCTAAACCGATATTGATGACACATGTCTAAGAACCATCGCTAGAAAACCTGCTATCAAATAAAAACCGCATTCAAATCGGTCCACCCGTTTAAGAGCTACGGTGCCACAGACAGACACACATAGCGTTCAAACTTATAACACCCCTCTTTTTCCGTTGGGGGCCAAAAACTATGCCAGCGCGAAGCCGGAGCGCGCTGCTAGTATATGTATTGTATGTATAAACCTTCCGGGAAATATTGTCTAACTGATGGTAGACACTGGATTTAAATAAGATCGACCAGATGGCCTAGTGGTTAGAGAACCTGACTACGAAGCTTGAGGTCCCGGGTTCGATTCCCGTGTCGGGGCAGATATTTGTATGAAAAATACGAATGTTTGTTCTCGGGTCTTGGGTGTTTAATATGTATTTTAAGTATGTATCTATCTATATAATTATATTTATCCGTTGCTTAGTACCATAACACAAGCTTTGCTAAGCTTACTTTGGGACTAGGTCAATTGGTGTGAATTGTCCCGTGATATTTATTTATTTTTTTTTATTTTTTTATTTATCTAAGCGTACAGACGGTGGTTAGTGACTATTTTGTAATATGTAATAAAGACAATGCACTTTATAACCCTCGTAATTTCGAATTATACAATTTACAACTCAAACTATGTATGTATATCTGAATTTATTCTGAATCGGTTCAGCGGTTTAGACGTGATGTAGTAACAAACAAACAAATTCAAAGTTCAAAACAAATGGACTTACAAACTTTCGCATTTATAATGTAGGCAGAAAGATTACGTTGTAAAGGTTAAAACTCCTTTTAATAACCTTTGTATTATTACTAAGTATTAGAGTCCCTTTGTGAGAACCTTTTGGGCACAGAACCCAAAGGAGTTGTTAATATTTGAGAATAAACACGTGCAAAACGTATCCGCGAACCGGTTTCGAAAAGGTCACTATACGACAATTTCGAAGGAGCAATTACCTTAAATTATACTTAATGAACTGCTTTTATCTCGACGAGAACATCAACGTCCAAAATTTTACACAAATGCTTTTTTGTTAGTGTGCGAGTATGTATGACCAAATAATAGATATTTTATATAAATTAAAGTTTTGTAATACTTCTTAGAAGGTTCTTAGGGATTTTTTTAAGGAAGTAAAAAAAATAACAACTAGTAAACTCTTCTATATAAATCCAACGGCTTGGATTAGAGACATGAAATTCGGCCCGGGTTTTTATGCAATACTAATGTAACTCACAATATTATTTTTGGGGATTCCTACGGGAATTATTGTGAAAAAATGGATTCCTTATATAGGATATCGAAAATACAAACTGAGACATGGATGCACAGAAAAACCAGAAAAAGAGACCAGCGCTGGGAATCGAACCCAGGTCCTCAGCATTCCGTGCTGCGTGCTATACCCCTACACTACCACTGAACACGAGTACAGACACGAATTTCTCCTATGCACACATATCTCAGGTTGCTTTTTTACTACGCTACTTGAGCAGCAGCACTATCCTTCCTTATAGGATAGATAGATAGATAGATAAAAAACTTTATTCACAAACATGCCATGACAATTCTACATAAACAAACGATTCAAATTGTTGCAGATTTAAAATAAGTTGTCACGGCACAGCCGCGAAAAGGCGCCGACTCAGCATGTGCTGCGACATTGCTGTCACAGCGCTGATATTCTGCCGGAACCAGTAGGAGTTGACGCACTCAGTCACAAACAATTTTTACACATTGCTCTCTCCAGGTTGCCTAAAAAACTTCATCCTACGGTACTTAGAACTTACCTATAAAGCTCTATTTAAAACGTTTATAAATAGCGTCCCAAACTGGAACCATGTCACGCTGCCGCGTCATACCGTGACAGTTTTATAAATAGACATGTCCACGACGCCGACTCAACCATAGACAAGGCGGTCCTTGACCTGACTTGTTCTTATAAAAGTTATAAATAAAAGTTTGTCGCCTAAATAAATGTAATGAAATTTCGTAATTAAATCTGAAACCGAACCCAATGTTAGCACCTGGGCTAGAACCTGTGACCGTCTGTTTGTAAGGCCATAGGTCAAAGTTCTAGTCTCGCCGACGAGGACCGAAAAGAAAGTCCTAGAGACTGGCGTTAGAGGTATTGTATGTGGATATGAAATCGTCTCTATCTTGCATCGACACCAAAATACATCCACCTGAGCGCTGAGTGGTTAAAGAAACTGATCACGAAGCTTGAAGAACCGGGTTCAATCCCAGATCGAGGCAGATATTATGTATGAAAAATACAAATGTTTGTTTTCGAGTTTTGGGTGTTTAATGTGAATTTAAGTATGTATCTATTAATATATAAATGCTAATCTGTTGCCTCGCTATCACCCATAAGAAAAGCTTTGCTTACTTTGGGACTAGGTCAGTTGGTGACAAGCGTCCCGTGATATTTATATATGTATGTGCAAACCTGAAGTTCCTTGACCTGCCGCAACGGTTATAGATAAAAGATAGTTCACTCCGCGGAAACACCGCCCCATTTACAGACCACATGCGGCGGCCTGCCTCAATGTTTGTTGTAGACAAGCTAGTTTGTTTACTAATAACTAGACGACAGATGTTTGCAGTTTAATGGGGTTAATTTTAACTTTCTGTTGTTATTTTTATGCTATGTAAATTTATGTCTTTCGTGGAATAAAAAGTGTAACAAATTACGTGAAAACAGTAACAGGTTGGTTAGTGAACGGTTGTGTTTCTCTGATGATGACTCTGGTTGAGTTCGAAACGTGTCTACGTAGTTGGATGGTGGTGATACTCGGGTTTGCGTGATGTGTGTCAGTGTGGAGACGGAGGAGCTGCATAGACGTATGTAGCTATCGAATCGAAGTTGCGAGTGAGCAAAGTAACCGTTTATAGTCCTAGATTTAATTTTAAGGAAAAAGATATTCGTATTGCCAGACTCGATTTGCACTCCCTGTAGCTTAAAGTGCCAGAGGGGTCATGACCACTAAACCACCGGGAATCCAACCAAACAGCCGTAAACAGCAGCAGGTGGTAGGACCTTGTGCAAGGTTGTGTTTCGGCGTGGAGAGTAAGACAGCCGGTGAAATTACTGGCACTTGATATCCCATCTTAGGCCTCTGGGTTGGCAACGCATCTGCAATACCCCTGGTATTGCAGATGTTTATGGGCGGTGGTGATCTCTTACCATCAGGAGACCCACTTGCTCGTTTGCCATCCAGTTGAATAAATAAAATCATAATCGCTTGCATACACCAACGGTGACGTGTGGTGCCATCTGTCGCAATTATCACAATCGATAAGTAACTGCTATAACTTGTAAATTGTCTCTGGTCTCCGCGATACAGGCCAAGAATCTAGTGCGGAGTCCGCCGATGAATCTTTGTGTGTCTTTTTGTTATATTTCAGATAAATTCTTTTATTCTTTATTAGATGACACCTACGTTTCAAATTAGTTGTAAAGGCGCGAAAAATTTCTATATACTCACTTCACATTAGCAGCGTTTCTTTATTGATTCAATACTCACTTTTTGTATGTAAATGTCTGTCAAACCAGAGCTTAAACAGCTATTATAACTTTACCCTACTCTTATGTACCGCATAAGCGTCTTAAGCGATTATCCGCTATCGTGTTACGTTCGCGGTTCGCGTTGCGTTACCAATACAGTCACACGGGAATAGTAATGTTATCGACTGTGTTACCTTCTAGAAACTAGTGAATAATGTTTTTCCATTGTATTTTGTCGGACAAGTTCGATTTTATCTTGCTTTTCTCAATAAGCTTCAGTAAACTAAAGCAAAGCTAACGAGTTGAGATAAATTATGTCATGAGACAGAAAAGGAGCGAGTTAGTAATAATGATAATGACGTATCAAAGATGTACCTAGTATATATTTCGTCTCGCTTGCTTTGCTTTACTTTTGCGAAAAAATACGATGGCAAAACATTAATCACTACAGATGAACAATTTCGTTTCATTGATTCACACAAGCTCCGAACAAAAATCCTGCAATGCAATGCAATAAACCAGATCCGGACCGGAGGATGTACGAAAACGGGAGGGAAGCTTTGCCGCATCCGACACAACTTTAAACCGTGTGAACGGGTTCTGATCGGCCATTCTTACCGACGGTAGCTTGTAATGAGGGGTAGTTTAGTTTAGTTTAGTTTCGTTCATTTATTCATTCAATACATCATTACATTATAATTTACATAAATGTCAGTCATAAGAATTTGTACACATTATTAATTACATTACATTACATTTTGTATTGCATTACAGGCATTCGATTTCGATTCGGTATTAGATTTTTTAGTTTTTTTTTTAAACAAAGCTTGTTATGCATGATCAATTTTTAAGCTACCTTTACATATGACAGAGCTATAAGGTTTTGAAATTCATGATAGACAGAGACAGACATACCAACATGTGATGCCACACGCAATGTAGCACCATTATGTACAGCTTTGAGAAAAGCGTTTTATATATTTGAAAAAAAATACTATAAATGTAATTTTCAACCAAATTTTTTTTCTTCGCTACACATTGGCTGTATACATATATGTAACTATATCATCGACATCTATGTATAGACTGCATGTTTCTTACATCAAAACGGCGCAAAAAAATTAGTTCACAGCGCGTTTTTGTGAATGTTTCACTATGTAGTTTGTTAACGTCCGCAACAAAGTAATATTAATATTGATTGATGATTGATGCGCCGCGCGGTGTGTTCCAAACAGCCAGTCTACAATAATAGTGCCGTAAGGTACATAGATGTCAATGATCTATATTTTCATAATAATTTATAATACATGGGGGTTTTAGGAGTCATCAAATACCCTCGGAACAGAATCACGAACAGTCTTACGGCGGCGGCGTATCAAAACTCAACTCGCTGTAACACAGCGTAGTGTTACAGCTGCCTTTTGAAATTTTGAGAAAGCATAATGTATGAGCTGTGCACTGAGCTTGCAGACGACCTCCTTTCGTGTATGGTGCGTTACATAGTATCTGTATGAGTACTGCTACGTGACCCGCGCCTTTACGAGCTTTTAAGATTTGCGTGAAAGCTTTAGTTGTACCGTGTTGTGTTGTGTGGGTAATAAAGTTTGCAAATGTTCACTAGGCTTGATATATGTGCAAACTATGTACTTACAACGTACAGTCAAACAAATTGAATCGTGACCCAGGGTGGAACCCTAGTGCTACTAATGTCATGTTGACATCTCATACTTTGTCAAGGAAATAATAGTGAAATTTATTATAAAAGTTTTGTTCTATTGTACTTAAGGGCTTATTACACTTGACTAAAGGTAATAAGCCCTTTAGTAAGTAGGCGTTTGAATTATTGTACAGTCACCTGCATTACTATCTGTCAGAGTGGAGCGTCTCTAGCGGAACGTTTGCGATGTTCATGTTTCCATACAAATTAAGATTTTACGCTACCGCGATGGAGACGTATTTTGTAACCGAAAACTTACACTAAGGGCACAGGTGTACGGTGAGGACGTACGTCGGTCGAGCGCTGTATCCAGCCTAAATGAAGCGTTTCTATTGGTGCATGAAAAACACGTTCTAGCAACACTGGTGGAAATGCAGCCTTACTCAGCGTATTTTTGTGATTACGTGTAAGAAACTAAGACTCCCTCCAACCTATTGTCAAAAAAAAAACGTGGTCGACTACGATTGCAAAAGTGACGCATCGATTTTTAAAATGCATGAACTTTTTTTTATTCGACTGGATGTCAAACGACCAAGGGCCTCCTGATGGTAAGAGATCACCACCGCCCATAAACATCTTACAACAACCAAGACCAACAACAACTTATAAACAACTTATTGGGGTTTTTGACTTTTACTGGGAAAACAAGATGGTTGGCAGCCCTTTACAATTTCTAAAGTATATGAATGACATAACAAACAGACGGAGCGTTATTATTAGAAACAACCGGTATGAATGGATACTGTATGTGATATATCGTCCCCTTACAACCAGAATCGCTTAAAGTCACTTTTGGGCAAAACTGAGTTAAATATATCGCTAGAATGTACTTTCCAAGATCTACATGCTGTTGAAACCCGTTTTACTGTACGATACTCCAATACCGAGATACGTTTTTCTTAAGCTCACTTAAAGCCGATTTTTAAGAAAATCAACAGCCAAAAACAACTACGCGTCGTTAAACAGCATTTTTTTTTATTTACAACAGCAAAAATATTTTAATGTCAAACAAGCGATTTTGGAATGTTAAGATTTCAATAAAAATGCAATTTGAGTACTGCCTAAAAGTGCTAAAATAATGTTAGTAGGTTTCGCCTGTTGAGCATTACTTTATATTTCAATTATTGCAACAGCGAAAACAAACTAAATATAATATAGGCGATATTGCTTGTAACAATGTTTGCTTCGACCATAAGAAGCGCTACAGCCAAAATCGCTTAAGTATCGCTTAGACGTTTCGCGCTGTATTGTAAAGTAGTGTGCACTTTGTGTATGCTAGCTTAGTCGGTTCGTACACGCTTGAAAGCACGATTCATAATAAGTAATTTTTAAAAACTTATTTAGGTAATTATAGATCTGTTCTCACTAACGAAAGTCTGCCCCTCCACATTCTATAATTGTAATTGTACCTAAACGTATCCGTACGAAAAGTCTATGTGTGCGTAGCTCGAACTTGTCCTCATGGCTTCAGTCGCAAGCGTACCGTCAGTCACGCACACTAAGACTAAGACAAGTGTAAGTACTTAAGAGGTTTTCTCGTGTACATTAATAATTAGCTGTGGAGGGCGCGCCTTCGTGAGTGAACAGATCTATGTATAACAGCGATTCACTTGCCGTAATTTAACAGTGTTTTTCTTTCAGGTGACGATAAGGAGCATGGATATTCAGGTTTCGATGAACTAAATAAGCCGCGTATCCACTAGAGGCATCCTCGGGCCGAGCGGCTGCCAAAGGCACGGCTCAGACTGAGGCTCCTTTGAGCACGGCCAAAAACCGACAAAAATATGACTCGGCTCGCGGTGCTCGGCCTGAGGCTGCTCTAATAGATACGCGGCTATAGAAAAACATATAACCAGATCCAACAGAATGAACCGTGATTGTCATTTAGATAACCTACATATTTACTACCTCGTATCGTAGGTACGTCGTATCAATGAAAAGCTTATCACCGCATAAAACATTTACGTAGTCACACATTTTCATTGTTCTTGGCTTAGGTAATATAATTATCCATGGCTGGTTTGAGTAGCCACAGCTAAGACAAGCAGTGATGAAGAAGAAGACTGATGATTATACCATTAAGGTTATTTTTCATCACTGCTTGTCTCAGCTGTGACTACGTCCGGCACACGCTCAATAACGTTTCATCACAGGCCAGTGCAACCAGCCATGGTGAATCTCCGTATAAACATTTTTTTTGTAAAAAGTCATTAAATCTTTAATTTTAGCTGCGCTTATTGGCAGTGGATTAGTGTATAGCTTTTAATGCATGTAGTTTAATTCCTCTACTGAAAGAGGTTCAACAGAGTTTGGATTCGATTTTCTGTTGCTTGTCTTGTTCGACGGTTGGTTTGCAAGTTACAGGCCTGGTATCAAAACTCAAAAAGTCAGACGACATGTCGTAATTGATAAAATATACCTATACAAATATTAAGCCAGAACAATGAAAATGTGTAACAACGTAAATGTTTTATTCCGTGATAAGCTATTCATTGATACGACGTACCTACGATACGAAGTAGTAAATAGTAGTATCTAAATGACACTCGCGGTTCATTTCGACGGTCTGCTGGATCTGGTTATACTATGTTTTTCTATTTAGTTCATCAAACCTGAATATCCATGCTCGTTATCGTTTTAATGAAGAAGAAGACTGATGGTTATTACCATTACGGTCCTTTTCATGACTGTTGAGTGGTTACTTTGAGCCTTGAGACGCTAAGTGCCTTTTATTAAAATGTTTGAATAAATATGTTTTTTGTTGTATGCATGTAATCAAAAGTTTCATAATTAAATGTATTAAGCGCACATATGATTAAAGAATAACGTAATATATCTCACATATACTAGAAATATATACTATATTTAAGACTCTAGCTCGCTAGTTTTCATTTATTTATATTTTTGGGCTATTTGGTACCTATTTGTTGAAATAGATTGATGGAACTCTTTTCGAAAAATACAAGTTATATGCTTTGAATGATAAAACAAAACAGAATAATGCTACATTGCATAGAAGCTAGAAAAACAGAAAAAAGCCTAGAGTCAAAACATCTTAGAATATTTTGCACTTTTAAGCGCGCTTAAGAGGTAAATTCCGATTTGTTTACAGCCAATACCTCTTATTTGCGCTGAGACTTAACTAAAAACTTAAATTGTATAAAACATGTAAGCATTTTAACACTGTATTCGGCGAAAAATGCTTCAATTATGGACTTAAAATGATAGTTTAGCCAATATATCTGCGTAAACTTTCTAGTTTAGAAGATAAAAAAAAAAACGTGTCTACAGGCAAAATCGCTTATCTGCAGTACCTTTGAAGAAAAACCCTATTTTAACCTACTCGGCGCGAGTATAGAGTAATAACATAGCCTATCCTATAAGGGATAAATATCTAAAGTAGAAACACAGAGATGTTTTTAGTATAACTAGCTTTTATAGGTTTTTAGAGCATGCAAACCTTAAATGCGTTTTTCTCGAAACTACTTCATGCAGATAAGCGATTCTGTTGTAAGGGGACGATATATTAAATAAGTGTCTCGGACTGACCGCGGCTGGACGGGTAATTGGTAGCAATCAGAGTGACGGACGGATCGTATCTTAGTCGTATATATAGGGTCGGATCGCCATGCGTTGTGATTGTTGGAAATTAGGACAAGTTATTGTTACGTAATTTATTTACATCGTTCATATCGCTCTTTAAAATCCTACTTATATTTTAGAGTTTACCCGCGGCTTTCGATGTGGTACAATTGAAATTCCGGAATTTTATAAAATTTCCCTGGGAATTCCCAAAATCTATATCGTGGTCTTGATTGGGGTTGTGTTAAGAACAACTGTCCAAAATTTCAAGACTCTAAACCCACCGGTTGAAATTACAAGATTTTATCCCTATCCCGTGGGAATATCGGGATAAAAAGTAGCCTATGTGTTATTCCATATGTCCAGCTATCTACGTACCAAATTTCATCTAAATCCGTCCAGATGTTAGCGTGAAGGTGTAACAAACACACGCACACACACACAAACTTTCGCATTTATAATATTAGTAGGATAGCATGTGAAACTCTGTTTCTCTGTCTGTTAACTTTTCACGCTTCATCCGGTGAACCGATTTAGACGAAATTCGGTATGATATGAAGATAGTTGGAGTTAAGTCCAATCAGGGGCGTTTCCAGGTTCTGGCCGGGGGGGCAAGTCAGATTTTTTAGGTCAGATCGCCCGCGCTTGTTTTGTCGTACACAATACATGAAACACAAGGTCTATGTAGTGTGTAGGGCAAACACCCGCAAGGGATCCTGCTTCATAGGTAAACGGGGCATAATATATTGTAGAACATACAATTTCAAGGGGGGGGGGGTTGCAGCTGCCTTTTGGATCGGACTACAATATAAAAAAGTACGCTTCGGGAGTGCCAATTTTGTATGAAATGCATATTTTGGATAAGCTCTACGAGCACAGTGGCGGAGTCAACGTCCTAAATAGCTGATCACTTTTGTATGGTCGACCAAGAAAATGCTTTACCAATTTTAATATCAGTTCCTACATCAGAAATAAAACAATAAGACTGATTGTCATATTGACTTGTGAGTGAAAATAGGCTTTGACGTTTTAAGCGCTACAAATGACATTCAACCTTAGGGTGGTAAACCAATTTCTTGGTCTACTATACCTTGTCGGTTTCAGTCGTTACATAATTTCGAATGTTGATAGTCCTTAAAGGGCTTAAAGTGACAAGCCACAAAAGTTATCACTTATTAAGGCACTTGTCCCACCGTCGACGATGAGCGAGAAGCGAGTAGAGCGAGTAACTAGAAACGAGTGGGTGAGCAGCGAGAAGCGAGTGTTGTTTTGTCGCTGGCTGTAAGCGAGTGTTCGAGTGCGACGGGCGATTTCTCGCTCCACTCGACTGGCTCGTGCGGGGCGGCCGCCAAGCTGACATCGCTGAGCGAGTATCTATAGCTCAGCGAGTTTTATAGCTCTTGTCGCTGCGACAAAAGATGTAAGAGCGAGTTCTCGCCGACAGTGTGAACAGCCAGCGATCAACTATTAATATATGTGTCTCTTTTACTCACACAGGATCTTATATCTTTTGTTCGTTTCTTGAGCGAGAAAATAGTCGATAGCCAATCGTTTACTCGCTGGCGGTGAGACAACTGCCTTATGTTATGACGTTGACCCTACGAGTGGAATCGTGGAAGTTTAAAACCCGTTGAACTTGTTCAGTAACCCACTCCCCTAGAACCGACCCCTTTTGATTCACCATCGACCCTGACTCCAGAAGCCTTACGCGCCCCAGTTAATGCTTTACGTTTGCTTATGGAAACTATTGAATTGATTTTTCACGTTTGAATTGACGTTTTATTTACCACTAGCTTTTATTTAGGCTAACTAACTTTTAATTAACCACCGTGAGACTCACCCTTATTAACAGGGTGTCCACTTTCTAGAGAGTCAGGGAAGCTCAAGGCGGTCAGGGAAAGTCAAGTAAATTTGCTAGAAATCCAAAAAGTCAGGGAAAAAACTCGTGATTTTCCAAAACTTAGCCCAATATTTTGACACCAGTCATTCCAGTTCTGGGCGACGTATTAAAGAGTGGCACCATAAAAACAGTCTACGAAAAAGTGAGCATGTTCGGTGTGCAGTGTATTCCCATCATAGGGATTAGATTAGTATCTCGGACAGTAAAATTAAAAATCGTATAAGTGTCAATATGACCAGCTTTGAAATGTACATGATTGGTCAGGGAAACTTAGAAATTTGGTCAGGGAAAGTCAGGAAAAAGTCAAGGTTTTTTTTAGGATTTGTAGTGGACACCCTGATTAAATACAGATTAGCTCGTCTAAACTGTCTCCATGCCAAATTTCATCTAACTCCCTTGAGACGTTATTGCATAACTGAAAAACAAACATCACAAAATTAAATATTAGTAGAATAATTATTTACCAGATCGAATCAGAAATGAGGAGATACGTAGAAGAGCGAGGGTTATCGACATAGCCAAGCGAATTAGCTCGTTGAAGTGGCATAGGGCAGGCCATATAGCACGGAGAAAAGATTTCCGTTGGGGCCCAAAAAGTTCTCGAATGGAGACCGCGGATCGGCAAGCGCAGCCTAGGACGTCCACCAACGAGATGGATGGATGACCTGGTTAAAGCCGCGGGTTCAAGGTGGATGCAGGTCGCTTCCAACCGAAGCAACTGGAGGTCTATGGGGGAGGCCTATGTCCAACAGTGGACGTCCTACGGCTGATTATGGCGATGACGAATTTTTATCGTAATTTTAACTAGGTATTTACCGTTTCTTTTCTTTAAGCATTGCAGACGTGGTATGGATATGTGTAACTATACGTTTGAATAGGTATTTAACTAAATGTAAACAAACTTCAGCTGCTACATTTGGGACATTCAAGTATTTTGAACATTTTACTTATCTATCATCATTGTAATACAAACTAGACTAGTGTATTTCAATCATCATCATCATCATCATTCCAGCCTATATACGTCCCACTGCAGGGCAGAGGCCTCCTCTCATAACAAGAGGGCTTGGGCCTTGGGGTTTGTATTTCAATACAGAAATGTAAATGTTTAAATAGTATAACGTGGAAATTTCAATATTTAAGACACCAATTGACGTTGTTTTGTTTACATTTGGTTAAATACCTATCCAAACCAAGTATAGTGTCTTACCAATTCGCGGAATCAACAAGTCAACTGTCACTTGTAAGTTTGTCGTTACAAGGCGCGGAGTAATGTGACACTGAGTTGTTAGACCGAGTAAACAATCATAAAAAACAATGGACACTGGCTGGGCTTTTATTGCATTAAAATGGTGTCAAATTTCGCATGACGGAATGATATTTTTTAGGGTTCCATGCAGCAAGTGAAAGAAACCTTGAATCACTAGGAAAGCCGGGAGTTATCTACTTACAATCTAGGGCTCTTCAAGGTTTAGAGTGAATAGGATTACTGAACCAGTGGGATACAACTTTGGCCTCATCTGCACTGTCATCAGGTGTGGTAAGGGTCACTCACGGATCAGTTTTATGTAAAAAAAAAAACCGTAATGTAATATCGAACCATTTGGTCATCGAACCTAGACTTAGTGTTTTTTATCGAACAATGTGGTGAATTTAGGTAAGACCTAGGTCACGTTTCAGTTGGTTCTATGGTACATAGTACAATTACTGTTGGTACAAATCGATCAAGGTCAAGAAATCTTACTAATATTCTAATCCTGCCTGACACTCGATACTCTCACAACTCACAACACTTCCATCAAATACAAAAACCAGTACTGAACTAAGTAAATACAATAAGGATGGCGATATGTTCGGTGCAGAAAATATCGATATCGATGTTTTGATGTCGATAATAACAGAATATCCAACCTTTGTACATCGTACTGTTGGGCGCAGGCTTCCTCTTGGAAACGCGCGACCAATGCGGATGTGAACTGGGAGAATAGCAAAATAGATGCACTACGAAATTTCCACTGAACTGATATTGTAACTGAACTGTGAAAAATGTATCAAATCAAACTCTAATGTTTCTAGTTTCATTCAAATTCTTTAGTTTTGTCACTTTTTTTCATTTCATTGCACGTGTATTACGGTGTATATTTATTTCGAGTTTCACTCAACTGCAGGTTCACGTTCACGATGATTTAATTTACCAAAAAACTTCTTGGTAAACTTCAAACGTAATTGGGCCAATCAACTTTTTTACCCGCACTAATCGTTCCGCGACATTTTTCAAACAATTGCAGATTTTTGTAAGTAAACATGTTTTTTCTGTAATTTAATAGATGGTGTACATGAATACATGCCATCCTACGTAAGTTCAACCTATTAAACCGTGAAATATCTTGTTGGATGTACGTTTTTTTGGTAACGCCAGAGACGATTTTGGTAACGCGGAGACGCCCAAAGTGTCGGTAAAATAGTTGATTGGCCCAATTTCGCCCTTAAATCTCGAAATACTTTGTTCCCGGGTTCGATTAAACGAGATGATGGCTCGGTGGTAGTAGATTTAACTATCTTATTTACAATTTCAACTGTATCCTCGAAATAGAGCGAAGCCTAGTGCGACCCCTGGTTGATAAAACGAAGGCACAGTTATCTTCCAAATTAAAAAAATATATATCGATACTATTATCGTTGTTTTTTCTGATATGAGACATCACTAAAGGTAGAACCGTACGGTCAGCAAATATCGTAACCGAATCTCGCGGCGGGGTCGACGGCCGGCCACCATCTTTAATTTCACTGACAATAGCTGCGCACGGGCCGATTTGGGGCCTCTACTCAGGGCATGTAGGGTTTCCATGCTCGAATTACCGCGGGTATTACTTTAGGCTAACTGATATCTAATTTACTTTTATATTAAGAACTCTGTTTTGACCTGAGTTTATTTTTTAAACTATATCTAGATACCTAAACAACTCGAGCTATAGATTCTATTGGTTCATGAAAAACTAATTCCTCGCAACATATCCTCGCACATCTCTGGTGGAAACTGGGTCTATGGCAAAGCTAAATACAAGTTAAAAGCATGCAAGTATGTCAGAGAGCTTTGTCTGTCTTAATAACACTTAGCTTTTTAGACAGGATATTGTAAAGCGCTTTGATTAATTCTGTGGTGTTAAAGAAAAGTCATAAAAAATTGAAAATACTAGATTGTACAACAAGAGCATAAAACGAGCCATTTTACCCAAAGACGTTCATATAGCCACCCGAGCCGGTATGGCGAGGGTGGATAGACATGTCGAGGGGAAAATGGGTTTAATGCTCGAGTTTTACACTCTGCTTTTCACTTCGATGGCGAGGAAACGAAATAGCAACAGTGGAAACAATGTTCACTTAAGTACTATGTACATTTTATTTTTCATGCATTACTATATGATTATAATTTTTTAGTTTTATTGATTTATTTTGATTGATTTTTAGTTTTATATAAATTAAAAATTATGAAAAAAATTGATATAAACTTCTTTGTTTGTGGCTGTTGACACCTGATTACCTTGGTCTTAGACGAAGATTTTATTTTATGCACTAGTGCATAAAAAGTCATTTTATGTCGCCTAGATCCAGCATAAACACGAACTTTACGAGCATGAGAAGTGAAAATGAGATTTTTGCACTCATTGGTCCAAAACACTATTATGTGACACGGCAATAAAGCGATGAGTCGATATGTTTTTTTTTGACTCGTCCCCTTTTTCCTTAACAACACAGAATATACCCAGTTATAATTCATCAAAGGTAAAGCGTGTTTTAGTCTACGATAACAACAATGAGGAAATCCTAAAGCGCGCTTTACACTCGCGCCGCGAAGACCCGCGAAGGCCGCAAACCGCGAGTGTGGATGGTTTCGCGGCATCACGGTCGCGCTTCGCGGCGTTCCCCGTCCGGTGGCGGTTTTTTGGTCCGCGTCAAAGGGTTTGTGAAAATCAAAAGCCGCGTATCCATTCCACTAGAGGCAGCCTGCCGAGTTGGAGAAGTGGACGCTCAGACTGAGACTGTTTTCGGCGTGCTCGGCTGTGCTCTAATGCGCTCTAACGCGTAAATGCGGCCGTGTATGCGGGCGAGTGTAGAGCGGGCATAATAGAACGCGATGCGCGAACTAAGCGACGCGATCATCGCGCATTCGCGTTATTAGGACGATGCCTGACACGTCCACTGTTAAACAAAGGCCTCCTCCTTCTAACGCCACAATGAACGACGACAACTCTCGCAACGTCGTCAGTCCACCCAGTGGGAGGCTTGGCAACACGCTTCGTTTTTCGGTCCGTGGTCGCCACTCGAGGGCTTTTCTCCCCCAACGATTATCAGTTCTTCGAGCAATGTGGCCCGCCCATTGCCACTTGAACTTGCATGAATTGTGACTGATGCATGATTTAGTTCTTGGGTGAATTTCTGTATTCCGGATTATATCGTGCAAAGAAACTCCGAGCATAGCTTTTTCCATAGCTCATTGCCTGACTCTGAGCTTTACCCATATCAATCCCCAATAGAGATGTTTAGTTGTGTACGAGTACGTGCTTATTCATGTGAATTTATAGAAAAGGTGCTGTATCTGACGTACGTTGAATCTGTCCCCCACGAAAAGAGACAAAAAAGTAATGCTATAGAATAGACCCATTGAGGTCCGTGATGATATGACAAGTGTACACGTACAACATCACGCTGGCCTTACTCTACGGGGTGTCTAGTCTATACTTGGTTTGGATAAGTATTTAACTAAATGTAAACAAACTTCAGCTCCCAAATTTGGTACATTCAAGGATTTTAAACATTTTACTTATCTATCATTGTAACACAAACTAGACTAGTGTATTTAAGACACCATTTGACGTTGTTTTGTACCTATCCAAACCAAGTATAATAACAATGTCCAATTCACGCTCCGCCCAGTACCTAGACTGGCCTAGTGTATATATAGGAGTGGTTAGTTTAATATGACTTCCACTGTACGATAGTCTTTCTGGGAACATCAACAAACTAAATGGTATTCGGAATGTAAACATCCTACATCGATTGCGGAATACGTTGTTGTTGCTGTGTTGGCAGAATAGTTGATTACATAGTGTCTGACTCACTACAAAAGCTTGTCCCATTTTTAGCGAAAAAAATCTACACATATTGTTTGGCTTTTGTTTCGTTCGTCAAAGTCACAAATTAGATGTTCCACCACTTGTCGACTAACTTTAAGTGACGGATATCGGTGATAAATAAAGTGATGAATAAACAAAGATGGCATTACTTTTATCTGACAGTTTGAGTTAGTCGACAAGTGGTGAAACATGCCCTAAGTATAGTTCCTATGGGACAGTTTCGAATCTCGCGTTTGTC
>NC_133497.1:9416598-9512714 GCF_025370935.1 Choristoneura fumiferana | reverse complement strand
GGCTTTGAATTACAAAGCAGTTAGTTACTTTATTAACTTTTGGAAATTGAAATAAAAATCAGGGTTTTTTTTTTAACTTTTTGTTACAAATGCAGCCAACGAATTATTTATACCAATAACACGTTTCTCTTAAAAAAATATACCTCCAAGCTTTATGCTGACTGTACTTGTTTGCGTTGTCATCCGACTTACTTATACATGTCGGCGGCCGATCGTAAAATCCGCGATATGGCGCGATTAGCGCAGATATGGCGGCGTTTCATGATACGCCTAGGAATTTCATGATCTGCCTAAACTGGCCAAATCATGAAATGGCAGCGCTTCATGTCACTAGGCAAATCGGTGAGTTTTGAACGATATGGCGGATGTCCCTTAGCCAATTCATGAAATGGCGGCATTTCACGATATGCCTAGGAATTTCGTGATCTGGCGGATTTTACGATCGGCCGCCGACATACATACAAGGTGTTAATTAAATAACTGAAAACCTCAGACACACCAAAAGTTTTTTTTTTTCATTTTAAGTTAGTAGATTTCATTTGTTTTTGAATACCTTCATTATTTTAAAAGATATTCGTGTGTCTTGCTAAGTTAGTAATTCTACTTCAATTGTTACTTCAGTCTAAACTCAATCATAATTTGTCAGTTGCCCTTTGACGTTTTTAGATGAAAATCACACAGTGACAGCAAACTGGCCAGTATTAAACTATCGAAATAGTAGGCAACCTCGCTATAGTAGATTGTTGCACCAAGCAGAAAGTTATTTATCATATTTGTGGAGCCCGAGCGCTAGCGAGGGCTTTAAAAGCACGAGGGCAATATAAATTAATTAATGCGAGGTGCATAATCTGCTTTTCTTTCAACTATTACAGAATAGTAGACAAAAAAAAACTCATGCTAAACAATGAATAGGAAAGAAATGTCACTAGCACTCGATGATTCCATTTTTGGTTTACATTCGCACTCTCAAAAAATGACCACGGAAACTTCGCAAGGTTCCCGCCAATTTGTATTTTTTTAGCCAGTAGCAAATATTTTTACCCGCGATCTGTCAAATTTCGGATGGGCGCCAGGTTGGCCAACCAAACACAAAGTTTTTTTAAAAATATACGGCTACTTACTGTTTTTGGTAGGATTGGTAGCAACAATTTTTTGTACACAATCTGTCAAATTTCATAAGACCGACAGGTGGAGCAACCTAACACTAGATTTTTTTACACTATGCAGGCAAATTTTATAGCAAAAATACTTGTGTTACCTCTTTGGTGGTGCAATAAAAAAAAACAATGCAATAAAGGATTTTCATACATTTTTTCTGCCCTTGAGCAGAAAAGTCCCGCTTTGTGCTGGGTATTTAGTGCGGTTATGATGAAATTAAAGCATAGATGGAAGAAAAAATATTTAATTGGCGCCTGTTGCAGTCGTAACTTTTTATCCAGTATAAAAGTTACACTAAAAAGGAATTTAAGAACACAAACACAACTTTATTTAAAACTTAGTGTAATCGATTCTACTCTCGATTCTGAGCAATAGATCTCTCCATAGCCCTTTGAGTGACTTTGAGCTTCCTCATGAGGCCCATCGTTATCGCCCACGTCGATCGAATGACTTTGACTTTTGCATTATAATCAATTCTGTCAATTCGTCATTACTTAAGTGTTGATGTTATTAATATTATTATTACTTTCTTTGTGCCCAAGTGAACTCTGTGCGGGCATTCTGCTATTATATCTTGAAGAATAACAAAAACACGTACACACCCTAACTTCCATTTATAATATTCGTAGGGTTATTTATTAGCATCCATATCAGAACTTCAAATACCACACACACGGACAACGCCGTCATTGAGTCAACACTGACGCCATGCCGAAATTAAGCTCATTATAACAATTAGCACTATCAATGGGCTACTGTCTAAAGGTCAACGACTCTGTTAACATTGAATCCCCCCCCCTATATATATATTATTAAATTTGATTCCTGGCCCACCGTAGAACGTTCTCTCGGCAAGTGTCAAGCAATGCGATGTCATTTCATTATGACTTTGTAGTACGAAAAGGTTCCACTCCACAGTGGGTCAGGTGTCACGATTCAGTTGGTTCGATGATAGGTACTTACTACTTACCTCTTTTCTGTACGCTTACTATTTGTGGTGTACAATAAAGACTTTTACTGTATTGCTTTCCTGACGATCTGAATAAAATAACCTAACCATAAAATTTTCATTTTTAATATAAGCTTTTTTGCTGACTGTACTTTTTGTTGATTGTACTTGCATTGTCACCTAAAACTACAATTGCATACCAAATTTCAAGTCGATGCTATTAACCGTTGAAGAGTGCCGTCCTGCGTAGACGATCCTGGCCGGACTACCAGGATGTCACTACCAGATTATTGTATTGTCACGCAATTTACATAAGTATACCAAATTTCAAGTCAATCCAACTACTGGAAGTTGGTCGAATTTAACTTGCGAGATTTGATTACAAACAGACAGACAACGGGACAGGTGAAACTTAATAAAAGCTTGTAGTATATAGCTATCCTGTGAGAACTACGGAAACTTTGCAATTTTTCGGGATAATATCTATTCTATGTTCCCCGGCGTATTGAACAATCTTCGCACCATTTCATTTAAATCAGTTCAGCTGTTTATTAGTAAAGAGGTATCAGATAGGCATACATACTTTCGCATTTATAACATTAGATAACATATCTATTGATTGTTTTAAAATATAGGTTATGTGCTCAATAAGTAAATTATTGTTATTAGTGGGGTACCTTATTGGCTACTCTGCTTTGTTTCGCTAAACGTGCGGTTAGTTTTCGGTGAAGTGTACGTTGGGCTAGCAATAATTCGGTTGTGAAACTCCTTACCGATTGACTTACGACGCGCAAAATCTTTGTCACTATTTAAATTTATGCTTAATCTGTCATCTTGTAATTATTAGCTTTATGATGATTTATTGTAAAAAAGGTTGCCTGGAAGAGATCGCTCTTAAGCGATAAGGCCGCCTATTGATTACCTTGTAATTGTTTCTCTGTGCATCTGTTTTCTGTATCGCTTACTATTTCTGGTGTACCATAAAGAGTCTTTGTATTGTACTGTAGTAAAACGTTCATGCTATTCTGATAAAGCAATTTATAAAACAGAGCCGAACGAAATCACGGCGATTGCGGCAATTATGATGGCGGTCGATGGGGTCAGTGCACGCGAGGCACGCCGCGGGTTAAGACGAGTGCACAGTGGCGATTGTAACAACTCGATTGCCACCGGGTTTTAGCCATGCTGAAAACGTTGCATTGAAATGTAATGTCATATATACCACGCGTCATATAAATCTGCCTAAAAGTTAATTATTTAATACTCAGTTTTGACGCATTTTTGAGATACATTTTTTATGTGACGTCTTTACGTTACTCCCGGATTGTGTTCGAATCGCCTAACGGTATAGTGCCTATTCAATTATTGGAATTATTATTTATAGTTTTTGTGGTACTAGTCGTGGCAATGAACTTTTAGGCAAAGTTAGGCGGAGGAAGGTATATCATATTACGTCTCAGAAACGGCTCAGGATGACCTCGTCCACAGTCCCATTTCGTCACTTTCATAAATCGTACTCATTGTCATATAGTCTACTCTTCTAATTCGCCAACATTCCTACTATCGTCACTTCCTTATCTTGTCCGCTTTATTACGTGGGCCACAGTACCAACTCGTCAACAGCCTTATTTCGATTAGTGCTAACTCGTCAACATACTTGGGGGGCGTCCATAAATTACGTGAGATATTTTTAGGATTTTTTGACTCCCCGCCCTCCCTGGTGAGATTTCGTAAGATTTTCCTTAACTTCCCCCTCCTCAAATCTCACGTGAGATTTTTTGAAATGTGTTGGCTGTAAACCCGTCGGATTTAAAAAAAATACAAAAAATAATTCGTTCTATTAATTTTATTTACGACTTGTGATTTGAGAATATTGCCGTAGGTAGTTTAAAATCACTGTGACAACAACTATTGTGTTAAATTTCGCCATATTTTTATTCTAGATTTTTTTTTACTTTAATTTAACTTTACTTTCAAGCAATTTTACACGGTTTTCTGTTGAAAAAAAATTTACGTGATATTTGTGAAAACCCCCCTCTCCCCAAGTGAGATTTGTAAAGATTTTACTTGACCCCCTCCCCCCTTGAAGACCTCACGTAATTAATGGATGCCCCCTTATTTGGACGCGTCTGGTAAATGTGTCCTGTTTGGTGACGGGTTAGACACCTCTCCATTTCTTTCGTGGACGTCGTAAGAGGCGACTGAGGATATAGGTTAAGGTATACCGTAGGCGACAGGCTAGCGACCTGTCACTATTGTACCGTTTTTGTCGAGCTTAAAACCTAAAATTGCTAAATTTGGGAATACAGCAGGCGTGATGTTTGTGCGGTAAATGTGGACGACGAGTTGTAAAATAAGACTTAGTGTGCACACGGCATTATTAAGCTTTGATAGTACATAATAGTGCGTAGGCGGCGTTTTTGACAGCTGTGAGCCGATTGGTGAATTCGTAACGGTTTCTTTTGTTATCTGTATTGTTCTGTAGGCTGGTGTGAACAAGGCATGTAAACCACTTGTCACGGGAGTTGCCTTTAGCTTTGAGCTAGGCATGAAAGGAAAAAAGCGTAGTGAAATAAAACTTGATTAAAGACGTGAGTTGCCTGTTTCATTTTGCTCCTAGCCTGTTGCCCGCGACTCTGTCCGCGTAGAATTCATCGCTATACCACCAGAACTATACAATTTCCAGGATGAAACCTATGTGCTTCTCCCGGAATCAAACTGTGTACTCTGTGTACGGAATTTAATCTAAATAGGTTCAGCGGTTTCCATGTGATGAGGTAACAAACAAACAGACTTACAAACTTTCGCATTAATAATACTACATATATAGTGGGATTAGTGAGTCTTACTGTAGCTTCATGTTAAAAAAAAAAGCAAATGAGAAGTATGAAGCTCGGTCGACTTGGAGATTAATTTAATTCCATACAAATCTAATAGCACGAGAACCTTCGTAACTACTTGAGACACCCTTGCTTCTACGGGAACAGAATACCAAATAACTCTGGCAGCTTCGCGACTTAAAACTAAACCTTGTCACCATGGCTCAAGTGTTAAGATGCAGTGGCAATACGCAACAAAAATACTTGCTTAGGTATAGGGAAGTGGATTTTTTCCTACTTCCAGTTTCAGGGGTATTTATTATTTACGAGTATACCGAGGACATGGGGGAACGTGTTTGCTAAATACTTTTTGGGGAGGATGTTTTCCAAGAGTAGGTACATTTGGAAAATTATTATTAGATAAAATACATGTACTTATCCCAATTCGATGAACTAAAAATTACAACCTTTTAGCTTGAATCTCTTGGGGTGCTGAAAGTTTCTCGATGAGGGCTAAAGCATAGATGTCGCTAGTGTCGCTGCTTAAGTGACTAAATAAGAAACAAACAAGCTGAAATTTGTGGTGCATAGGAGTTTGTGTCTGTACTCCTGTCCAGTGGTGGTGTAGCGGTATAGCACGCAGCACGGAATGCTGAGGACCTGGGTTTGATTCCCAGCGCTGGTCTCTTTCTGGTTTTTCTGTGTATCTATGTTTCAGTATGTATTTTCGATTTGAATCTCCCCTAAGTAGAGCGGAGGAGCAAGGTGCAATGTGTCATTCACTGATATAAAAAAATGTGTTCCATTTTTTTGAGAAAATAAGTGAAAAAAAAAGAGAAAACCTGTGCACAGCACGGGGCGCATATACAGCGTGTATTTTTGATACTACCTCAAACATTAAGGGTAGTTAGTAAAGGCGCTAATAATCACATTTTATTATGTTTTAGTAAAAAAAAAAAAACTTATTATTTTCTTTACACTTTGTTGCCGTGACAGCTGTCACAGAACGTTTCTCTCGTATCAAATTATTGTACGCATTACATTGCTCTGCTCGAAAATATTTCAAAAATTAATTACGCTCTGGTAGTTAATTTTAAATTAACAATAGCACTTAAATCTTCGTCTGGTTACAGTTTGAGGTAGTATCAAAAAATACACGCTGCATATAAAGGCGGCAGAGAAGATTTAGTATGTCTTTTTGTTTTCCCTTTGAGTGACCTTGGACCTTCATAAGGGACCAAAACGGAACGGTCGATACTGGCCCTACACCACGAAGTGCAAAACTCGAACTTCGTATGTTGCCGTCCCGCTGCCGCTTATGTTATTTAATACGCGAGTGAAAGGGACGGTGCGATACGAGCTTCGATTTGCGAGTTTCATAGTAGCCCCTCTGGAATTTGACGCCCTGGGCGTCCCTGTCCTTTGTCTCTCTACTTGTGGAATTGCGCGCTGACCCAAATAAGGGTTATTCTTTGTTTACAAGTATTCAATGATAGCAAACAAGAAATTCTACGAGGGCACTACTCTCTCTGTAACTGTCACATTTTTGACGTAAATTGCTTGATCATTATCAACAACAATTAGTACTAATTTCGGATTCGATTTGTAGCATTCGAACATAGCGGATGTAGACAATATCTAATTTTGCTATTTCTGTTTCTTTGCCTAGTTGAAGTATAATTTTGATAGTGTTTTATGCGGCGATTTACCTTAACAGTGAACAGTGATCACAAAATTCTATATTTCTCTCGTGTCTGACATTTTATAATGCGCAAGTTGTGTCCACGTGGTTTCTGGAATTTTACTATCAAGTTACAAAAACTACAATTACCGTACAACGTCCCTTTTAAAGAGAGTTTACTTTGACACTGGCGAAATTGTCCTATGAATTAGGACAGAAAAGCCATATTTTAAAAGAGAAGAAGAAGAAGTAGTACTAATTTCGAATGACCGTTTTTAGGTTGTCTTTCATCACTTTTTTTCGCTCGCTTCGTTGTTCCTCTGTCTGTCTGTCACAAGGTTGTATGGTTGGTTGGTATCTCGAAAAGCGTAATAGATAGACAGCTGAAATTTTGCACATAATGGTTATGTCTATTGCCGCTACAACAACGACTAATAAAAATCAATCAATAAACTTCTGATTACATCATACAACACGACGACCATAGAAAGTCCATGTTTTTTTTTTTTCTAGAACGAGATGGAATGCCATCGTTCGCTTGTATCTTCCTTATTTTTCAAACAGATAATCATGATTTTTACGGCATTCGTTTCATTAGGGTTCCGTAGCCAAAATGGCAAAAACGGAACCCTTATAGTTTCGCCATGTCTGTCTGCCTGTCTGTCCGTCCGCGGCTTTGCTCAGGGACTATCAATGCTAGAAAGCTGTAATTTTGCACGACTATATTTGTAAACTATGCCGACAAAATGGTACAATAAAAAATTCAAGATTTTTTTTTTGTAGAGTACCTGCCTCCCATAGACGTAAAGTGGGGGTGATTTTTTTTCTCATCCCACCTTGTAGTATGGGGTATCGTTGGATAGGTCTTTTAAAACCATTAGGGGGTTGCGAAAGCTATTTTCGATTCAGTGATTCGTTTGCAAAATATTAAACTTTAAAGTGCAAATTTTCATTAAAATCGAGCGGTGGAATCTAAACCGGTGGGTGGAAAAATTTGAAAAAATTCAGGATGGTATAGTAAGTATATCAAACTTACAAGGGAAACTATAACGGTTGTTTTCATGAGAATTATTAGTAGTTTAAGAGTAAATAGCAGCCTAAGGTATAAAATATAACTAAACTTGGAATATTCCGTACAAAATACGAAATCCTTAGAAAAATATTACCTATTTTTTTCGTAATGGCCACGGAACCCTATTTCGGACGTGTCCGACACGCTCTTGGCCGGTTTTTTCCATTTCTATATCACGTTAAATATCTGGGAGAAAATATCTGGGTCATGACATATATTCCCTATTCAATTTCTCTGTAGAAAACCATCGCAAGTTAACCTCTTGGAATTAAGTACTAAAGAATATATTTTAAGCGATTAAATTGATTCCAATTGTTGTAACTCAAGTGATTAATACTTTGTGGAAAATTCTCACCTGATAAAATATTGTTAAGGTAAATAAGGCGATAAATCCATCGCTTAGAATCCTTTGTTCTTCGCCTTGTTGGTTCAAGTTAGAGGAGAAAAGATCGTTTTTTTTTTTTTTTTTTCAATTATTCTTTAAGTATATTTTATTAGCCAATACCCTCAGCTCCGAGAATTCCGAGATTTCCCAAAAGTTACATCGTCGATCTCAATAACGTTGTATAAAAAACACTCTTGCCAAATTTCACGGCTCTAATACTAGCGATCGTTTTTTAAGATGCTGATAAGTTTCATCCTCATTTGTCGAGCCGTTTGTAACCCCCGACGCAAAAAGAGGGGTGTTATAAGTTAAACCGCTATGTGTGTCTGTGGCGCCGTAGCTTTTAAACGGGTGGACCGATTTGAATGTGTTTTTTTTTTATTTCTAATCAGGGTTTCTAGCGATGGTTCTTAGACATGTTTCGTCAAAATCGGTTTATCTGTTTTTAAGATATTGAACATTGAAGTGACATAGTCGGGGGTTTTCCAACTTTTTGTTGGTTAGGTTAGTTTAGTGTTTAGCGTGAAGGAGTTACTAACTACATATGTACCATCAGCCAAATAAGTGGTCTATCAATTTTTGAACAAGTTCCTATCAAATGAATGTCGCTAAAGTCGAACTTTCAAGTTGACAGACACGTCTATTGACATTATTATTTTATGACATGCAAGCGATTATCAACTTTAGGGTGGTAGACCATATATTTGGCTGATGGTACAACATATAAACTTTCGTATATATCATAATTAGTTTATTTATTTTAGGAAAACAAACAGCTTGAAATAATACAAAGTATAAAACACATAAAAATATTACAGTAGCTACAACAGTTTCCACTATTAACAAATTAGTTAGTTGAGTAAGCGGAGCAGGACCAGACGTGTAGTTAAACAAAATGTCAGATTCTTTTTGAATTGTAGCCTAAGTATCTTTGTCGCTTAAAAGTACACTCGTACCAACCGAATCACAGAATAAGTAATAGTGCAAGTACCGGATCGTGAAATCGTGACCCACTGTGGAAGATTTTCGTAGGAAAAGTCATATTGACATTCCATCCTTTGCTAGACAAGGGAATTTATCATGACACTTACTGTGAGAACGTTCTACGGTGGGTCAGGAATCAAATAGTTCGAATGTACAATAAAACTATTTTATTTTATGTAGAAAAAACTTTTACTGTACACTCAAGTGTTAAAGTATGTACTTATTCAAAGTTTCAAAAATATGTACCACAGACTCTTGTTCCTAGGCAATAAGGCGGTAGTAACATATTTTTGAGTGGTACGAATAGATACTTATTTTTGCACTTGACTGTAGAAGCTTTTGCTGTGATTGTCCTATTTATTTAGCCCATATTTAGCGAGTTAAATAAAAGCTTATGTTGTGCTCTTCCGTGCACGTTCTGTCAAACACCTCTAACGCCGGCAATGTCAATGGCCAGGATGTAAATATATCACTAAACAAACATACACACATATAGACACTAAAAGCTACCCAGACAAATGGATTACTAGAGTCTGACCTGACGTCCTGGCGCGCGGCCAGAAAGTGTGCACTGTTAGTCAATAAACTGCCTCCATCAGGGACGTCGATTACAATTTAATGATACAAGCTTGACTCTCCATTAAAAGTTTGAAAATTCAAATTACCGACCAGTACGGTTAAAATTTATGAGTCGGGTTAAGTAATTGTTTTGGGATTGAGTTGGAATGGAATATAAAGGTGCACTTTTATTAAAGCGGAGCTTAGCGGAGACGTGCGCAATCCAACCAATCATATCAGTTGAAAGGTGACCTGTCGTTTTGCCGAGTTTCATTACGCAGATTTTCGTTTCGCAGACAACTGTTGGCAGATTTTTCTTTTGGCCGAGCAACGTTTGGTATAATTTCGTTACGCCTATTATTCGTTTCGCCGAGTAGTCGGTAGGAAGAATAGCGATGTTTCGTAATTGTTTCAGTTAACCGAACAACTGTTCGTCGAGACACGATAAGCAGAGTTATCACATGGCATTCATATTGTTAAGTAGATTTAATGTTCAGTCGATTTTTGTTTCGTAATCTGCGAAGATAAAATCGGCCAAACGACAGGTAGGATTTTACTGAGTTGACTATATAAATATACTAGCTTTTATCAAAATGAAGTTAGGTGCGACGACGAGCGTTAGCGAGGAGGAGTGTTAGGTAGAATTGCGACCAACAACGCACGAGCCGAGCGAGCGAAGCGAGCGTGCCGCGGCAGCGGCCGGCGAAGTGCCAGAACCGAACTGCTAGCATCGCGACTTGGTTTGTTTAAACTCCAATGTAAAATAAATACAAATGATGGTCAAAAATACGTTTATTACTTGCGTTATTCGTTTGAAAGTTGTGAGGGTACATAAAAAAATCATAAAGAATGCGCGGTCAACACGGCGTGTAAAAATGCTAATAAGGCCATAGTGTAATCCACACATATTCACGGTATTGAATACCAGTCCCCATGCGAAACGAAAAGATGCGAAAAGTTGATATGCGCACTGAATAATAGTTCAACCGTTACAAAAGCGAAAGGTTGTTCGACCAAATGTGCAAAATGTGTAGTGATTAATAGGCTAAACGAATTTCTGTAAATAGTTGTTCGGCTTACTGACTCATATGCCAAGTAAATAGTCTGCTGAAGGTTGAGTTACGAAAAGTTAGTCTGCGAAACAATACATCTGCGTACAAATTCATCGGCGTACCGTTACTCGGCGAAACGTTGTCTGCCAATCAATAATCTGCCTAAAAAATAGTCGGCGAATCATTAGGTAACCCAGTTGAAATCACGGTATAGATAAAACAAGAAGAAATTGCATATCAACGAGATACTTTAAAATGTAATGAATGTTGGTATCTTTGGTTTATTTTTGAAAAGGACGGTTGGTTATCTTGTTAATGGAACCGGCCCCATGTTGGGCGCCACTTTGACTGAACGTGGGCCAATCAATATTCTAACACACGCAACACAGGTTAACGCGAATTTTATCGCCTGGCAACACTACTCTATTCAATGTTCGGCAGAAGGGCTCCGCTCACGTGACCAAAATTAAATTAAATAAAAAAAACTACGCGATGTTACTTTGGGGACTTGTGTGATGTTTTATAGAACAGAGTTGAATAAACTTTCGTGAGTCATTATATAAGCTTCTAATAACTCGGTCCGATTTAATTTTTGAACAGGCGTTTGGTGGCACCACAGAGCTGTCATGATTGCTGACATGCTCTCGCCATTCGAGTTTTTTTCCATCTATGGTTATCTGTTCTTTGCGCTATGCCCGCCCTATGCCACTTCAACTTAAATATTGTTCTAGCCATATCGGTGACTATAGGTATTCCAGATTCTATCGCGCAAAAATTCCAAGCGTAGCTTTTTTTTATATAGGACTGATTGTGATTGACCTCTATCTCCCCTAGCTCTGTCCTTCCATAGTTCGTATGACTGAATCTCTCCAAGAGGTCAACAGTCAAGGACCACGTCTCAGAGCCATGAGACTATCGCTATGTCTTATGAATGAAGCCGCCCCAGTTTGGGCGCCAGTGAGACTGAATCCGGCTCAATCGATACTTGACGCACGCACCGCCCCAGCCGCGTAGCAACAACGGCTTTATTGCAGGCTATTTAAAGATGGATAGTATTTAAAGTAAACCGTGGTTGCCATGGGGTTTGACCTCTGGCATCTCGAGCAGAGCAGTGGGTGGTATCAACCCGAGCACATCTTAGTATTTTGACAAATTGTCACTCATTGTCGTCAATCATTACATGTCACTTCAAACTTCAATATCTCAAAAACAGCTCTACTAATTTTTACTAAACATAGCTGCGAACCACCGCAGGAAAACTCGCTTTCACATAAAAAAGCCGCACTCAAATTGAATAATCCGTTTGGGAGTTATGATGACACAGACAGACGATGGCGTCAGACTTAAACGTCCCTCTTTTTGTGTCGGAGGTTAAGCTCTTCTGGCCGATTTCGGGTTGCTAAAACTATTGGACGAGAGGGTTAAGGTTGTTCGCCCGTTCATGTGCCCTTAAATGACTGCAATAGCCAATTTTATGCCAAAACGTGCGCCGTCAACGTAGTGGTAAAAGATGGCTGTGGGTGGCTTAGACTTCATAGCATCTTGTTTCAGGTCCAGATCGGACCGCCCCTGTAACTCGAATTCAGTCACCTTGTCCCTCACAAAGCGACGGCTTGCCTGCTCTTCCCAGCGAGAGGGATCAATATTACACCTTTCCATGTACCTTTTCTGAATGTCCTTATATCGTAGGAACTGACCTTGCAGTGTTTATTGATATAGCTAATTTGTGGCGGCAAAGCAAATATTCAGTCACCTTTGCCATGAGCTTTCCGCTGCGGGATAACAAAAACTCGTTGCATGCAAAATCCTAGGTACTCTACAGTAATACGTGCGGTCGACCTACTTATACAATTTATGGGCGAGCCCGTATGGCGTGACCGACGTTATTGTAAACTTGTATTACAGTGGACTCTTCGCGAGCCAAGGGTTAACGCCCTTTATCTGAACGGTTCACATCGAAATAGGGTTTTTTTTAGCCCCCGACGCAAAAAGAGGAGTTTTATAAGTTTGACAGCTATGTGTTTCTGTCTGTGGCACCATAGCTCTTAAACGGGCGGACCGATTTGTATGCGGTTTTTTCTATATGAAATCAGGTTTTCTAGCAATGGTTCTTAGACATGATTCATCAAAATCGGTGTAGCCGTTTTTGAGATATTGAACTTTGAAGTGACTTAGTCGGGGGTTTCCCGACTTGAATAGAGAACTTACCCTAAATTGGTGACCCCGTCGTGACGTGATTGGTGACCCTATGTCCTTCCCCGGGACTCAAACTCTGTATACCGAATTCATCTATGTGATGGAGTGGAGTAACAAACAAACAGACTAACAAACTTTCGCATTTGTAATATTAGTGGGATACTCGTAAAGAGTTAATAAAAACTTTTCCTATTGTATATTTATTACAATAAAAAAGTATGTTAATTGTAATTTTCTGTCTGTTTGTGTGCCAGCAATCATCTGAAATGACCTCACACAGCGTACTTCTCAGAAGAGGGGCTCTGCTAGCACTAGCTATTCAGATATAGATATAGATAAAGTACGGAAACGGGACTCGGTTTTTTAAAGACTCGCCTATAATGCTAAAAAGCCACCTTCATACTGTGTTAACCTGAGTCATACGGATTGCCACAAAACGAAATCTTTCCGGCATTTTAAAAACCGATTCCCTTAATTCAATAAGCCCTGATCCATTATCTGGACGCGCTCTTAGCTTCTGTCAAAACAATGTCTACTTGCTCTACAAGGAATTTCGGGCGTTGCTATATTCGTAGCTTGTTGGGTAAGCGCGACGCGCCTCTGTGCTTTTGGTTCCGTGGTTGAGGTTTCGTCACGTTTGATAGGCCTAATTGACAAGATTTCATATTTCTAAGACTATAATTTGATTCGTTCTCTGTATTCTGTTTGGAAAGAGAAAAACGCTGATATTTTTAAAATTTCGCTAGAACTATTAATTAATTTATTTAAAAAAATTTAAGATGTGCTTATTCTAAAAGGGCATAACTCCAAAACTACCACACAATAGATCCATTACTTTTGTCTAGTCTCTTAAAAAAAAGATCACGTAAATCTGACGTAGACGTTGCATAGAGACGTTGTCAAAATTATGACAGCTCCTTTTTCTGGTGAAAAAGGCAAAGGAAACATATCTATTCTGTGGCAGTGTTGGTAAATTATTATATTCAGACATTTTTTTGTATTTTTTTATATGGAGAAATAAATTATAATAAATATTTTCCCATGTTCAGGAGGCAAAACTCTTTCGATTCCTGTAGTAATTTACAGGTGTTAAAAAAATGAAATCTTGTCAATTCAGTTTTGTTAGATCATTTCCTGCGGACTTAGGATGAGCTGCCAGCCATTGTACCGCAGCAGAGATAAGTAGAATCTGCTTAAGTCATCGTGGAAATTCACATTTCCCCGCTTTTCTTGTACAGTCATCATCATCATCATCATCCCAGCCTATATATGTCCCACTGCTGGGCACAGGCCTCCTCTCAGAACAAGAGGGCTTGGGCCATAGTTCCCACGCGGGCCCAGTGCGGATTGGGAACTTCACACGCACCATTGAATTGCTTTGCAGGTTTGTGCAGGTTTCCTCGCGATGTTTTCCTTCACCGCATAGCTCATGATAAATTTCATATGTAATTCCGCACATGAATTTCGAAAAACTCAGAGGTGTCCTTGTACAGTAGAGTGCAAAAATAAGTATCTATTCGAACTGCTCAAAAATATGTTACCACGGCCTTATTAATCGGAATAAGAGTCTGTGGTACATATTTTTGAAGGGTTAGATAAGTCCATATTTTTGCACTCCACTGTACCATCAGCCAAATAAGTTATCTATCAATTTTTAAACAAATTCCTATCAAATGAATATGTCGCTAAAGTCGAACTTTCAAGTTGACAGTCACGTCTGTAGGCATTATTGTATTGTGACATGCAAACGATTATCAACTTTAGGGTAGGGTAGAAGACCACATATTTGGCTGGTGGTACGTAAATGTGTGGGTTTTTTTGACACGTTATTATTTCCCATTTATTTATAGTGGAAATTTACCCACCAAGGATAAGTCAACCATTTTTAGTAATTTGACTTATTCTCTCAATGAAACATTGCGGCATCGCGTCTCGGTGCAAATTGATCTTAGACTCGAGAACAAATATCTGCTCCTACCGGGAAACGAACCCAGGACCACGAGCATTCATAGAACCTGACTATTGATAGCTAGGTAGATACAGACTTGGATTGTCGTTTGGTCAGCAGGGCTACTACGAAACTCGAAGTTCGTGTCGTGCGGCCCCTCTGACACTTATACTATTTAATACGAGAGCGAGAGGGACCGCACGACACGAACTTCGAGTTTCGTAGTAGCCCTGCAGTTCTACACGTCCCGACCGTTTAGGGACATAAATGTCCAAATGTCAGAAAGTCCAGGTGTCACATTGTCCATGGTCAAAAGTCCGAAGGTTATAATGCCTTAATGTCGGATAGTCCATATGTCCAAGAGTCCAGGTGTCACATTGTCCATTGTCAAAAAGTTCGAAGGTTATAATGCCTTAATGTCGGATAGTCCATTTGTCCGAGAGTCCAGGTGTCACATTGTCCATTGTCAAAAAGTTCAAAGGTTATAATGCCCTAATGTCGGTTAGTCCATATGTCCGAGAGTCCAGGGGTCTCACTCATTCTAATTTGGTTTTGTTTACACCTATTGCAATCAAATTGTTTTCGACTCGATCGCCTTTACTGTCAAGTCAATAAGACCACGTAGACAATACGATAACAATATGGAAAGAGACAATGTAGAATGAGGCCCCAGTCCATCTGCATGACTGGATCAGCTGGTCAATTCTTGTCGACTCGACATGACATGTACGAAGCATCATAGATGCATCTGGATCTTACTGAGAATGGGTCTCAGGGTGTTAGATAACAGACTGGAAATAATGCAGATGAGCTATCTAGCTCTCTAATCTATTTCAGTTATATTTATCATTTAGTTGTGTTAGTCATATTTTTATACAATGAGACATTATGGGATTCAGGCCTTCAGAACTAGGACGTTTAATCCTTCGGACTTTTTGAGTATGGACTTTTTGACGCTAGGACTTTCAGACACTAGGATGTTTCATCCTTTGGACTTTTTGACCATGGACTTTTTGACGCTAGGGCTTTGAGGCACTAGTACGTTTAATCCTTCGGACTTTTTGACCATGGACTTTTTGACGCTAGGACTTTTAGACACTAGGACGTTTCATCCTTCGGACTTTTTGACCATGGACAATGTGACACCTGGACTTTCTGACATTTGGACATGTATGCCCCTAAACGGTCCCGACTTTTTACGATCAAAGCCCGCCGTCAGACCCTACTACGAAGTGCAAATTCGTATCTTGCCGTCCCGCTGACGCTAATATTATTCAATTCGAGAGTGAAAGGGACGATATGAACTTCGATTTTCAAATTTCATTGTAGCCCACCAGATGGTTCATCGGTACGGTAATCCTCGCCCACGGAACCCTCTCGGTTTATAGAGCGCCGGCCCAGTCCGACAGAATTAGCGCGCGTGCGCGAGGAATGCGCTTCCGCCGCTTCCAAATTTAAAATTTCACCGACTTTTTTCTTCATTTTTATTCGTAAGCGTCGCGCGGGGCCGCGACGCGATTGGCTGGATTTTTGACTCTGTTTGGTTGTATGATGTCGTGTTACGAATGTTGAATACTAATTTAATTTAAAATATGACGTTTTTTTGCTAACCATGTACAGTCAAGTGCAAAGATATCGACACGGCCAAAGTTACAAAAATATATATACACGACCTTATGCGTGCACTTAACATTAAGGTCGTGTATACCTACATAGTTTTGTAACTGGACGTAGTTTAACCAAAAGGATCCAACTCTCAACAATTCATTTTTGATTTTGGATCCAGTTTCAGTAGCAACAAAAGCGAAGTTAAAGAATAACATGACAGTGCTTTGGATCCTTTTTAGGGTTCCGGAGCCAAAATGGCAAAAACAGAACCCTTAGGCCTCTTGTACACACACGGTTTATCGCCGTGAAAATCTACGGTTAATTCGCCGCGTGTAGGCACGGTCGTCAGTGTTGTATGGATCACTATGAAAGCTTGTAGACGTGCACGGTGGCGCCACGGCACGGCGCCGGGGGTATCCCATCTTAGGCCTCTAGGTTGGCAACGCATCTGCAATACCCCTGGTGTTGCAGATGTTTATGGGCGGTGGTGATCTCTTACCATCAGGAGACCCACTTGCTCGTTTGCCATCCAGTAACAAAAAAAAAAAATGGAGTGCAGTCATAGACCATGGCGCTACATAACGCAAGTAACACATGAGTGTTGCTTTGGCAGAGTCGGTGTAAAGCAGTGAAGCACGGTGGCGAGCTTGAGACAGACGCTTCCCCGAGGAACTGTCTTACGTTTTTTAGTGTCCATTAGTTAAGATTATTAAAATAATCAAGTTAGTAATTAAAAATAATCAATACATTTAAAGGTAGTTAATAGTGTCATTAATCAGAAGCCCATGTGAAAGACATTAAAACTGTTATTTAAAGTTATTGTGTTTCTTCTATAAGAGAAATATGAGTGATAACCAGCAAGAGAGACCTCCTTCTCCGTCATGTATATAAAAGAAAAAGTTCCGTCAGGATAGAGATGTATTACAATTTCTTTGCGGGCAACAGCTAAACTCGAGTCCAACATTAGGCGAACTAGATTGACAACTGAAAATGTTACCAGACATAGCAAAAAAAAAAATAGGCATAGGAATATGTCGATACAAATTTGTCGATATAACCTTGTGTAGGCGCGAAATGAAAATGTTTGTCACTTTTGGATTTGGACTTTATTTTCATAGCTTTAGGCCTGAAAACGACAAAAAGGATAACAACAAATAATAAGGGTGCCCCCACATGCAGTCGCTAGTCGCTCGACCCCATTTTGAATGTGATTTTAAATTTCCCGCTACTCAAAAAAGTAGCGTTAAGTCGCCGCGTCGAGCAGCAGCGACAAGATGGCTTCTTGCAGGAATGGTCTTGGTCTTGGAAGCTGATTTCTTAATCTCATTTAGAGTCGTGGCAGTGGTACAAATAAAAGAAATTGGAGTGAATGAAAAAATAAATAACGCTGTTTTTGCCGAAATAAAAGAGTTTTTTTTTCCAGCGAAAAAGCAAAAGAAAAATTTTCAGCTTTATTTATCGCTATATGTCACGTGACTAGATTTGACGTTGGAAACGAGCGTCGAGCGACTGCATGTGGCTCCACCTTAACATAACGAAAATTTCACAATAAAGGAAATAGTTCCAAGCAAGCCGATGGCAGTTAAGTCGAATGACATATATGAAATGTCAATAGAACAAAATGGCCCATGGCATCCTTCCCGATGTTCAATTTTTTTTCCAAAATTCATTTCTGTCATTATAATTTCGTATTGAGTTTTTTCTAACATCGATATTAAGTTTTTTTTTATATCGATATTACAGCACTGGTGTAACTGTGGCAACATATTTGTGTGCAATGAACTGTCAAGTCGGTTCGCCTAATTCTGGACTCGAGTATAGTAGACTCGATGTTACTTCAGCTAGCCCATATGTTTGTAGATAGAATTTCGGCACCACATCTGTTGATCCAGAAATGATCATAAAAGGTCTATTTTTGGATCGTAGGCGACGGACGGTTTTGTAATTCCGGTAAGCGATAAATTATATTTAGATGGTTTCAGCGTCTTTGTGTTTTAAATGTCACAATGGTACAGCCGGCGCGGGTGTGTAGCGCTGGCCGTTAAATTCTGCGCATGTGACAGTCGCGCTGGGGTTGTAACTCCCGAGGTAAAAACTTCGATAAAAAGTTTGATTGATGATGATGAATTGAAGTTGGTTGATGTTTCTGTTTTATAAAATACCTAATCGGCTCTGGTCGGCTAAAATTTTTAAAAAAGTTTTGGATCAAAGACACCACGTTTTTCAGATCCATTTTCCAATAACCTAACCAGCAAAAAGATGGAAAACTCCAACTTTGTCACTTTAAAGTTCAATATCTCAAAAACGGCTGATATTGATGACACATGTCTAAGAACCATCGCTAGAAAACCTGCTATCAAATAAAAACCGCATTCAAATCGGTCCACCCGTTTAAGAGCTACGGTGCCACAGACAGACACACATAGCGTTCAAACTTATAACACCCCTCTTTTTCCGTTGGGGGTTAAAAACTATGCCAGCGCGAAGCCGGAGCGCGCTGCTAGTATTATGTATTGTATGTATAAACCTTCCGTGAAATATTGTCTAACTGATGGTAGACACTGGATTTAAATAAGATCTAAGCGTACAGACGGTGGTAAGTGACTATTTTGTAATATGTAATAAAAACAATTCACTTTATAAGCCTCGTAATTTCGAATTATACAATTTACCGGAATATTGTCCTTCCCTGGGACTCAACTCAAACTATGTATCTATATCTGAATTTATTCTGAATCGGTTCAGCGGTTTAGACGTGATGAAGTAATAAACAAACAAATTCAAAGTTCAAAACAAATGGACTTACAAACTTTCGCATTTATAATGTAGGCAGAAAGATTACGTTGTAAAGGTTAAAACTCCTTTTAATAACCTTTGTATTATTACTAAGTATTAGAGTCCCTTTGTGAGAACCTTTTGGGCACAGAACCCAAAGGAGTTGTTAATATTTGAGAATAAACACGTGCAAAACGTATCCGCGAACCGGTTTCGAAAAGGTCACTATACGACAATTTCGAAGGAGCAATTACCTTAAATTATACTTAATGAACTGCTTTTATCTTGACGAGAACATCAACGTCCAAAATTTTACACAAATGCTTTTTTGTTAGTGTGCGAGTATGTATGTATGTATAGATATCATCTCTATATAAATTAAAGTTTTGTAATACTTCTTAGAAGGTTCTTAGGGATTTTTTTAAGGAAGTAAAAAAAATAACAACTAGTAAACTCTTCTATATAAATCCAACGGCTTGGATTAGAGACATGAAATTCGGCCCGGGTTTTTATGCAATACTAATGTAACTCACAATATTATTTTTGGGGATTCCTACGGGAATTATTGTGAAAAAATGGATTCCTTGTAATTTTTTCTGTGTATCTGTTTTCTGTATCGCTTACTATGTCTGGTGTACAATAAAGAGTCTTTGTATTGTATTGTATTGTATTGATATCGAAAATACAAACTGAGACATGGATGCACAGAAAAACCAGAAAAAGAGACCAGCGCTGGGAATCGAACCCAGGTCCTCAGCATTCCGTGCTGCGTGCTATACCCCTACACCACCACTGAACACGAGTACAGACACGAATTTCTCCTATGCACACATATCTGAGGATTCTCAGGTTGCTTTTTTACTACGCTACTTGAGCAGCAGCACTATCCTTTCTTATAGGATAGATAGATAGATAGATAGAAAACTTTATTCACAAACATGCCATGACAATTCTACATAAACAAACGATTCAAATTGTTACATATTTAAATTAAGTTGTCACGGCACAGCCGCGAAAAGGCGCCGACTCAGCATGTGCTGCGACATTGCTGTCACAGCGCTGATATTCTGCCGGAACCAGTAGGAGTTGACGCACTCAGTCACAAACAATTTTTACACATTGCTCTCTCCAGGTTGCCTAAAAAACTGTTCATCCTACGGTACTTAGAACTTACCTATAAAGCTCTATTTAAAACGTTTATAAATAGCGTCCCAAACTGGAACCATGTCACGCTGCCGCGTCATACCGTGACAGTTTTATAAATAGACATGTCCACGACGCCGACTCAACCATAGACAAGGCGGTCCTTGACCTGACTTGTTCTTATAAAAGTTATAAATAAATGTAATGAAATTTCGTAATTAAATCTGAAACCGAACCCAATGTTGCGAGCCCGGGCTAGAACCTGTGACCGTCTGTTTGTAAGGCCATAGGTCAAAGTTCTAGTCTCGCCGACGAGGACCGAAAAGAAAGTCCTAGAGGCTGGCGTCAGAGGTATTATATGTGGATATGAAATCGTCTCTATCTTGCATCGACACCAAAATACATCCACCTGAGCGCTGAGTGGTTAAAGAAACTGATCACGAAGCTTGAAGAACCGGGTTCAATCCCAGATCGAGGCAGATATTATGTATGAAAAATACAAATGTTTGTTTTCGAGTTTTGGGTGTTTAATGTGAATTTAAGTATGTATCTATTAATATATAAATGCTAATCTGTTGCCTCGCTATCACCCATAAGAAAAGCTTTGCTTACTTTGGGACTAGGTCAGTTGGTGACAAGCGTCCCGTGATATTTATATATGTATGTGCAAACCTGAAGTTCCTTGACCTGCCGCAACGGTTATAGATAAAAGATAGTTCACTCCGCGGAAACACCGCCCCATTTACAAGACCACATGGGGCGGCCTGCCTCAATGTTTGTTGTAGACAAGCTAGTTTGTTTACTAATAACTAGACGACAGATGTTTGCAGTTTAATGGGGTTAATTTTAACTTTCTGTTGTTATTTTTATGCTATGTAAATTTATGTCTTTCGTGGAATAAAAAGTGTAACAAATTACGTGAAAACAGTAACAGGTTGGTTAGTGAACGGTTGTGTTTCTCTGATGATGACTCTGGTTGAGTTCGAAACGTGTCTACGTAGTTGGATGGTGGTGATACTCGGGTTTGCGTGATGTGTGTCAGTGTGGAGACGGAGGAGCTGCATAGACGTATGTAGCTATCGAATCGAAGTTGCGAGTGAGCAAAGTAACCGTTTATAGTCCTAGATTTAATTTTAAGGAAAAAGATTTTCGTATTGCCAGACACGATTTGCACTCCCTGTAGCTTAACGTGCCAGAGGGTCATGACCACTAAACCACCGGGAATCCAACCAAACAGCCGTAAACAGCAGCAGGTGGTAGGACCTTGTGCAAGGTTGTGTTTCGGCGTGGAGAGTAAGACAGCCGGTGAAATTACTGGCACTTGATATCCCATCTTAGGCCTCTGGGTTGGCAACGCATCTGCAATACGCCTGGTATTGCAGATGTTTATGGGCGGTGGTGATCTCTTACCATCAGGAGACCCACTTGCTCGTTTGCCATCCAGTTGAATAAATAAAATCATAATCGCTTGCATACACCAACGGTGACGTGTGGTGCCATCTGTCGAAATTATCACAATCGATAAGTAACTGCTATAACTTGTAAATTGTCTCTGGTCTCCGCGATACAGGCCAAGAATCTAGTGCGGAGTCCGCCGATGAATCTTTGTGTCTTTTTGTTATATTTCAGATAAATTCTTTTATTCTTAATTAGATGACACCTACGTTTCAAATTAGTTGTAAAGGCGCGAAAATAGTACATTGTGTCTTAAGGGCGGTAAATAAGGAATTACGAACGAGAGTCTATTAGAAGCCCGAAGTCGAAGACTGAGGGCTTTAATGAGTCGATGTTCGTAATTCTAGTACCGCCCGTGCGACATACAATGTTTTTCATCACATTTGCGAGTATAATTTTATATTTCTAAAAGAAAAAATATAATTGTTCCAAATATTGGCGATACCTTAGGCTGCGCTCTTGGCAGCGTCGCCCTCCCCCTCCCTCAGCATGTGCCTGAGCCGCGTGTGCATGTGGTCCTGCTGCTGCACCATGCGCAGCACCATCAGTACGGGCACGGACTCATTTACCGACCTTGGGCTTCATGAAAAGAAAATTTGTACGCGCAGTGACTCATTTACCGACCACGGGTTTCATGACAAGCACATTAAGGTCGAGGGTTTTATTTAGGGGGTTGCAATCAAGGTAGCCTTCATGTTTTGACACTGTTTACGAGCAAGTGTGATGAAAAATTCTATATACTCACTTCACATTAGCAGCGTTTCTTTATTGATTCAATACTCACTTTTTGTATGTAAATGTCTGTCAAACCAGAGCTTAAACAGCTATTATGACTTTACCCTACTCTTATGTACCGCATAAGCGTCTTAAGCGATTATCCGCTATCGTGTTACGTTCGCGGTTCGCGTTGCGTTACCAATACAGTCACACGGGAATAGTAATGTTATCGACTGTGTTACCTTCTAGAAACTAGTGAATAATGTTTTTCCATAGCATTTTGTCGGACAAGTTCGATTTTATCTTGCTTTTCTCAATAAGCTTCAGTAAACTAAAGCAAAGCTAACGAGTTGAGATAAATTATGTCATGAGACAGAAAAGGAGCGAGTTAGTAATAATGATAATGACGTATCAAAGATGTAGTATATATCTCGTCTCGCTTGCTTTGCTTTACTTTTGCGAAAAAATACGATGGCAAAACATTAATCACTACAGATGAACAATTTCGTTTCATTGATTCACACAAGCTCCGAACAAAAATCCTGCAATGCAATGCAATAAACCAGATCCGGACCGGAGGATGTACGAAACCGGGAGGGAAGCTTTGCCGCATCCAATCCGATAGTCGATCCGACACAACTTTAAACCGCGTGAACGGGCTCTGATCGGCCATTCTTACCGACCCGGGTCGTTAGCTTGTAATGAGGGGTACATTTTGTATTGCATTACAGGCATTCGATTTCGATTCGGTATTAGATTTTTTAGTTATTTTTTAAATCAAAGTTTAATAAATTGAAAATACAAACTGAAATATAGATGCACAGAAAAAACAGAAAAATAAGACCATCACTGGGAATCGAACCCAGGTCCTCGGTAATCCGTACCGCGTGCTATACCGCTACACCACTGATGGTCAACGGTACCGACACGAATTTCCCCTATGCACCTCATATCTCAGCTTGTTTGTTTCTTACTTAGTCACTTAAGCAGTGACGCTAGCGACATCTATGCCGTAGCCCTCATCGAGAAACTTTCGTGTCGCTACCGTTGACCATCAGTGGTGTAGCGGTATAGCACGCGGTACGGATTACCGAGGACCTGGGTTCGATTCCCAGTGATGGTCTTATTTTTCTGTTTTTTCTGTGCATCTATATTTCAGTTTGTATTTTCAATTTAGGTTTTACGGGATGACCGTAAAAGTAAAAATTTGGAATTGAAATAAAAAATACAAAAAGATTCCAAAAAACCAATCTCAAAGTTTAATAATGCATGATCGAGCAGAAAACAATTTTTAAGCTACCTTTACATATGACAGAGCCATAAAGTTTTGAAATTCATGATAGACAAAGACAGACACACCCAACATGTCATGTCACACGCAATGTAGCACCATTATGTACAGCTTTGAGAAAAGCGTTTTATATAAATATTTGAAAAAAATACTATAAATGTAATTTTCAACCAAATTTTTTTTTCTTCGCTACACATTGATTGTATACATATAGTTACTATATCATCGACATCTATGTATAGACTGCATGCTTCTTTCATCAAAACGGCGCAAAAAAATTAGTTCACAGCGCGTTTTTGTGAATGTTTCACTATGTAGTTTGTTAACGTCCGCAACAAAGTAATATTAACCTGTCCTCTCCCAGAGGCACAAATTTGTGCCCAAATTGCTTTGCTCCTGTTATCCTGGGAGATGACAGATTAATATTGATTGATGATTGATGCGCCGCGCGGTGTGTTCCAAACAGCCAGTCTACAATAATAGTGCCGTAAGGTACATAGATGTCAATGATCTATATTTTCATAATAATTTATAATACATGGGGGTTTTAGGAGTCATCAAATACCCTCGGAACAGAATCACGAACAGTCTTACGGCGGCCTTTATCAAAACTCAACTCGCTGTAACACAGCGTAGTGTTACAGCTGCCTTTTGAAATTTTGAGAAAGCATAATGTATGAGCTGTGCACTGAGCTTGCAGACGACCTCCTTTCGTGTATGGTGCGTTACATAGTATCTGTATGAGTACTGCTACGTGACCCGCGCCTTTACGAGCTTTTAAGATTTGCGTGAAAGCTTTAGTTGTACCGTGTTGTGTTGTGTGGGTAATAAAGTTTGCAAATGTTCACTAGGCTTGATATATGTGCAAACTATGTACTTACAACGTACAGTCAAACAAATTGAATCGTGACCCAGGGTGGAATGTTGACATCTCATACTTTTGTCAAGGAAATAATAGTGAAATTTATTATTAAAAGGTTAAATTTAGGATAAAAAGATTAAATTTGTTCGACTGTACTTCGGGGTTATTACACTAGACTAAATTTAGGATCCTAATTTAGATAATTTAAAAATCCTAATTTAGGAAAGTGTAATCACGTTTAGTACTTGGCTAAACACGATCACACTTTCCTAAATTAGGATTCTGAATCATTTAGGATCCTAAATTTAGTCAAGTGTAATAAGTCCATTAGTAAGTAGGCGTTTGAATTATTGTACAGTCACCTGCATTACTATCTGTCAGAGTGGAGCGTCTCTAGCGGAACGTTTGCGATGTTCATGTTTCCATACAAATTAAGATTTTACGCGAACGCGATCGAGACGTATTTTGTAACCGAAAACTTACACTAAGGGCACAGGTGTACGGTGAGGACGTACCGTCGGTCGAGCGCTGTATCCAGCCTAAATGAAGCGTTTCTATTGGTGCATGAAAAACACGTTCTAGCAACACTGGTGGAAATGCAGCCTTACTCAGCGTATTTTTGTGATTACGTGTAAGAAACTAAGACTCCCTCCAACCTATTGTCAAAAAAAAAACGTGGTCGACTACGATTGCAAAAGTGACGCATCGATTTTTAAAATGCATCGACTTCTTTTTTTTTATTCGACTGAATGGCAAACGAGCAAGGGGTCTCCTGATGGTAAGAGATCACCACCGCCCATAAACATCTTACAACAAGCAAGACCAACAACAACTTATAAACAACTTATTGGGGCTTTTGACGTTTACTGGGAAAACAAGATGGTTGGCAGCCCTTTACAATTTTCTAAAGTATATGAATGACATAACAAACAGACGGAGCGTTATTATTAGATAACAACCGGTAATGAATGGATGCTGTATATGATATATATGTAAATGTGTCTCGGACTGACCGCGGCTGGACGGGTAATTGGTAGCAATCAGAGTGACGGACGGATCGTATCTTAGTCGTATATATAGGGTCGGATCGCCATGCGTTGTGATTGTGATAAATAGGACAGTTATTGTTACGGTATTTATTACATCGTTCATATCGCTCTTAAAATTTCCTACTTATATTTTAGAGTTTACCCGCGGCTTTCGATGTGGTACAATTGAAATTCCGGAATTTTATAAAATTTCCCTGGGAATTCCCAAAATCTATATCGTGGTCTTGATTGGGGTTGTGTTAAGAACAACTGTCCAAAATTTCAAGACTAAACCCACCGGTTGAAATTACAAGATTTTATCCCTATCCCGTGGGAATATCGGGATAAAAAGTAGCCTATGTGTTATTCCATATGTCCAGCTATCTACATCCGTCCAGATGTTAGCGTGAAGGTGTAACAAACACACACACACACACAAACTTTCGCATTTATAATATTAGTAGGATAGCATGTGAAACTCTGTCTCTCTGTCTGTTAACTTTTCACGCTTCATCCGGTGAACCGATTTAGACGAAATTCGGTATGATATGAAGATAGTTGGAGTTAAGTCCAATCAGGGGCGTTTCCAGGTTCTGGCCAGATTTCTTAGTTCAGATCGCCCGCGCTTGTTTTGTCGTACACAATACATGACACCTACATGAAACACAAGGTCTATGTAGTGTGTAGGGCAAACACCCGCAAGGGATCCTGCTTCATATCTGCCTTTTGGATCGGACTACAATATAAAAAAGTACGCTTCGGGAGTGCCAATTTTGTATGAAATGCATATTTTGGATAAGCTCTACGAGCACAGTGGCGGAGTCAACGTCATAAATAGCTGATCACTTTTGTATGGTCGACCAAGAAAATGCTTTACCAATTTTAATGACAGTTCCTACTTCGGAAATAAAACAATATGGCTGATTGTCATATTGACTTGTGAGTGAAAATAGGCTTTGACGTTTTAAGCGCTACAAATGACATTTAACCTTAGGGTGGTAAACCAATTTCTTGGTCTACTATACCTTGTCGGTTTCAGTCGTTACATAATTTCGAATGTTGATAGTCCTTAAAGGAAATTGAAAATACAAACTGAAATATAGATGCACAGAAAAAACAGAAAAATAAGACCATCACTGGAAATCGAACCCAGGTCCTCGGTAATCCGTACCGCGTGCTATACCGCTACACCACTGATGGTCAACATCAGCATCTATATTTCAGTTTGTATTTTCAATTTCGGTTTTACGGGATGACCGTAAAAGTAAAAATTTGGAATTGAAATAAAAAAAAATACAGATTCAAAAAAAAAAAAAAAAAAAACAATGTAAGTCCTTAAAGGGCTTAAAGTGACAAGCCACGAAAGTGATCACTTATTAAGGCACTTGTCCCACCGTCGACGATGAGCGAGAAGCGAGTAGAGCGAGTAACTAGAAACGAGTGGGTGAGCAACGAGAAGCGAGTGTTGTTTTGTCGCTGGCTGTAAGCGAGTGTTCGAGTGCGACGGGCGATTTCTCGCTCCACTCGACTGGCTCGTGCGGGGCGGCCGCCAAGCTGACATCGCTGAGCGAGTATCTATAGCTCAGCGAGTTTTATAGCTCTTGTCGCTGCGACAAAGATGTAAGAGCGAGTTCTCGCCGACAGTGTGAACAGCCAGCGATCAACTATTAATATATGTGTCTCTTTTACTCACACAGGATCTTATATCTTTTGTTCGTTTCTTGAGCGAGAAAATAGTCGATAGCCAATCGTTTACTCGCTGGCGGTGAGACAACTGCCTTATGTTATGACGTTGACCCTACGAGTGGAATCGTGGAAGTTTAAAACCCGTTGAACTTGTTCAGTAACCCACTCCCCTAGAACCGACCCCTTTCGATTCACCATCGACCCTGACTTCAGAAGCCTTACGCGCCCCAGTTAATGCTTTACGTTTGCTTATGGAAACTATTGAATTGATTTTTCACGTTTGAATTGACGTTTTATTTACCACTAGCTTTTAATTAACTACCGTGAGACTCACCGTTATTAACAGGGTGTCCACTTTCTGGAGAGTCGGGGAAGCTCAAGGTGGTCAGGGAAAGTCAGGTAAATTTGCTAGAAATCCAAAAAGTCAGGGAAAAAACTCGTGATTTCCCAAAACTTAGCTCAATATTTTGACACCAGTCATTCCAGTTCTGGGCGACGTATTAAAGAGTGGCACCATAAAAACAGTCAACGAAAAAGTGAGCATGTTCGGTGTGCAGTGAATTCCCATCATCGGGATTAGATTAGTATCTCGGACAGTAAAATAAAAAATCGTATAAGTGTCAATATGACCAGCTTTGAAATGTACATGATTGGTCAGGGAAACTTAGAAATTTGGTCAGGAAAAGTCAGGGTTTTTTTTTGGGATTTGTAGTGGACACCCTGATTAAATACACATTAGCTCGCGGCATAGCTGCATAGCACATCGCTGGTGGAAAGACACCCATAAACTGCCTCCATGCTAAATGTCATCTAACTCTCTTAAGACGTTATTGCATAACTGAAAAAAGCCAAGCGAATTAGCTCGTTGAAGTGGCAAAGGGCAGGCCATATAGCACGGAGAAAAGATTTCCGTTGGGGCCCAAAAAGTGACCGCGGATCGGCAAGCGCAGCGTAGGACGTCCACCAACGAGATGGATGGATGACCTGGTTAAAGCCGCGGGTTCAAGGTGGATGCAGGTCGCTTCCAACCGAAGCAACTGGAGGTCTATGGGGGAGGCCTATGTCCAACAGTGGACGTCCTACGGCTGATTATGGCGATGACGAATTTTTATCGTAATTTTAACTAGGTATTTACCGTTTCTTTTCTTTAAGCATTGCAGACGTGATATGGATATGTGTAACTATACTTGGTTTGAATAGGTATTTAACTAAATGTAAACAAACTTCAGCTGCTACATTCGGGACATTCAAGTATTTTGAACATTTTACTTATCTATCATCATTGTAATACAAACTAGACTAGTGTATTTCAATCATCATCATCATCATCATTCCAGCCTATATACGTCCCACTGCAGGGCAGAGGCCTCCTCTCAGAACAAGAGGGCTTGGACCTTGGGGTTTGTATTTCAATACAGAAATGTAAATGTTTAAATAGTATAACGCGGAAATTTCAATATTTAAGACACCAATTGACGTTGTTTTGTTTACATTTGGTTAAATACCTATCCAAACCAAGTATAGTGTCTTACCAATTCGCGGAATCAACAAGTCAACTGTCACTTGTAAGTTTGTCGTTACAAGGCGCGGAGTAATGTGACACTGAGTTGTTAGACCGCGTAAACAATCATAAAAAACAATGGACACTGGCTGGGCTTTTATTGCATTAAAATGGTGTCAAATTTCGCATGACGGAATGATATTTTTTAGGGTTCCATGCAGCAAGTGAAAGAAACCTTGAATCACTAGGAAAGCCGGGAGTTATCTACTTACAATCTAGGGCTCTTCAAGGTTTAGAGTGAATAGGATTACTGAACCAGTGGGATACAACTTTGGCCTCATCTGCACTGTCATCAGGTGTGGTAAGGGTCACTCACGGATCAGTTTTATGTAAAAATAAACTGTAATGTAATATCGAACCATTTGGTCATCGAACCTAGACTTAGTGTTTTTTATCGAACAATGTGGTGAATTTAGGTGAGACCTAGGTCACGTTTCAGTTGGTTCTATGGTACATAGTACAATTACTGTTGGTACAAATCGATCAAGGTCAAGAAATCTTACTAATATTCTAATCCTGCCTGACACTCGATACTCTCACAACTCACAACACTTCCATCAAATACAAAAACCAGTACTGAACTAAGTAAATACAATAAGGATGGCGATATGTTGGGTGCAGAAAATATCGATATCGATGTTTTGATGTCGATAATAACAGAATATCCAACCTTTGTACATCGTACTGTTGGGCGCAAGCTTCCTCTTGGAAACGCGCGACCAATGCGGATGTGAACTGGGAGAATAGCAAAAATAGATGCACTAAGAAATTTCCACTGAACTGATATTGTAACTGAACTGTGAAAAATTTTATCAAATCAAACTAATGTTTCTAGTTTCATTCAAATTCTTTAGTTTTTTCACTTTTTTTTTTTTTTCATTTCATTGCACGTGTATATTTATTTCGAGTTTCACTCAACTGCAGGTTCACGTTCACGATGTTTTAATTTACCAAAAAACTTCTTGGTAAACTTCAAACGTAATTGGGCCAATCAACTTTTTTACCCGCACTAATCTGTCCGCGACATTTTTCAAACAATTGCAGATTTTTGTAAGTAAACATGTTTTTCTGTAATTTAATAGATGGTGTACATGAATACGTGCCATCCTACGTAAGTTCAACCTATTAAACCGTGAAATATCTTGTTGGATGTACGTTTTTTTGGTAACGCCAGAGACGATTTTGGTAACGCGGAGACGCCCAAAGTGTCGGTAAAATAGTTGATTGGCCCAATTTCGCCCTTAAATCTCGAATTAAACGAGATGATGGCTCGGTGGTAGTAGATTTAACTATCTTATTTACAATTTCAACTGTATCCTCGAAATAGAGCGAAGCCTAGTGCGACCCCTGGTTGATAAAACGAAGGCACAGTTATCTTCCAAATTAAAAAAAAATATATCGATACTATTATCGTTGTTTTTTCTGATATGAGACATCACTAAAGGTAGAACCGTACGGTCAGCAAATATCGTAACCGAATCTCGCGGCGGGGTCGACGGCCGGCCACCATCTTTAATTTCACTGACAATAGCTGCGCACGGGCCGATTTGGGGCCTCTACTCAGGGCATGTAGGGTTTCCATGCTCGAATTACCGCGGGTATTACTTTAGGCTAACTGATATCTAGTTACTTTTATACTAAGAACTCTGTTGTGACCTGAGTTTATTTTTTTAAACTGCGGTCGCTAGATACCTAAACAACTCGAGCTATAGATTCTATTGGTTCATGAAAAACTAATTCCTCGCAACACATCCTCGCACATCTCTGGTGGAAACTGGGCCTATGGCAAAGCTAAATACAAGTTAAAAGCATGCAAGTATGTCAGAGAGCTTTCTCTGTCTTAATAACACTAAGCTTCTTTAGACAGGATATTGTAAAGCGCTTTGATTAATTCTGTGGTGTTAAAGAAAAGTCATAAAAAAAATAATAATAGATTGTACAACAATAGCATAAAACGAGCCATTTTACCCAAGACGTTCATATAGCCACCCGAGCCGGTATGGCGAGGGTGGATAGACATGTCGAGGGGAAAATGAGTTTAATGCTCGAGTTTTACACTCTGCTTTTCACTTCGATGGCGAGGAAACGAAATAGCAACAGTGGAAACAATGTTCACTTAAGTACTATGTACATTTTATTTTTCATGCATTACTATATGATTATAATTTTTTAGTTTTATTGATTTATTTTGATTGATTTTTAGTTTTATATAAATTAAAAATTATGAAAAAAATTGATATAAACTTCTTTGTTTGTGGCTGTTGACACCTGATTACCTTGGTCTTAGACGAAGATTTTATTTTATGCACTACTAGTGCATAAAAAGTCATTTTATGTCGCCTAGATCCAGCATAAACACGAACTTTACGAGCATGAGAAGTGAAAATGAGATTTTTGCACTCATTAGTCCAAAACACTATTATGTGTCACGGCAATAAAGCGATGAGTCGATATGTTTTTTTTTGACTCGTCCCCTTTTTCCTTAATACCACAGAATATACCCAGTTATAATTCATCAAAGGTAAAGCGTGTTTTAGTCTACGATAACAACAATGAGGAAATCCTAAAGCGCGCTTTACACTCGCGCCGCGAAGACCCGCGAAGGCCGCAAACCGCGAGTGTGGATGGTTTCGCGGCATCACGGTCGCGCTTCGCGGCGTTCCCCGTCCGGTGGCGGTTTTTTGGTCCGCGTCAAAGGGTTTGTGAAAATCAAAAGCCGCGTATCCACTAGAGGCAGCCTCGGGCCGAGCGGCTGCCTCGCTCCGAGGTAGGGCATGGATACCGGTATTCGGTATTACCGAAAACCGGATACCGGACATTTTTTCCCCTTTTTTAATACCGGTATTAAATATCTACAAAACCGGTTTTTCGGTATTTTGACTTTGTGTTTAAAATAGTAATAGTCGACTATAATTTCAAACAAGCAAGCACTTTTAATAACATTTGTCTTCGGACTTATGGCTTTTGAAGTTACCTCTTAATCTACTTTCAAATTTAAAATTTACCGCCCACAAGTTTGCTTTGTCTATTTGTGGTGTAAGCTTTCTCGAAGTTGGACCTACCTAACTGGACCGTTTGTCCCAGGTATACATAGTCGTCAACAATTTCGAGCGCAGAGCCCCCGACTATTGCGGGAGTTGGGACAACATGGACATTAGTTAGACATGACTTTCGTCTTGCCCATGTTCATTTTTAGGCCAACTCGAACAGAAACTGCTGAGGTCTGCGAGCATAGCACTGAGGTCCTCCATGGTCTCAGCCATGGGCCATGACTACAATATCGTCGGCGAATCGAAGGCGAGTGACGTACCCGCCATTAATGTTAATGCCTCGTCCTTTCCAGCCCAGAACCTTTAAAGCATTCTCCAATGCAGCGGTGAACAGTTTCGGAGAGATCACATCTCCTAGGAATAGGCTTCGTGGTCTGGTCATTTGGTCGGACGGACATAGTGGCGTTTTTGTACACTTCAACACTTCGATATACCGGTAGTCAAGTTGGCACCGCTGGAGAGCCTGCAGCACAGCCCAAGTCTCGATCGAATCGAAGGCTTTCTCGTGGTTCACAAATGCAAGGCAAAGGGGGAGGTTATACCCTTCGGTCTTCTGTATAACCTGCCGCAACGTACATGTGGTCTACGATACTATAGCCTTTTCGGAAGCCGGCTTGTTAGGGAGGCTGGAAATCGTGAAACCTGCTTGCGAGACGATTTGTGATGACCCTGGAAAACAGCTTGTAAACTTGGCTCAGAAGTGAGATGGGTCTATAATTCTTCAGCAAGGTGCTTATCACCTTTTTTGAAGATGATCACCACCACTATCTTCTGTTCCACGCTTTCGGCGTTCTCCCTTGGTGGAGGAACTAAACGGCGTCTGACGGTCCTTAAGGACTGGTTTACCACCCGCCTTCAGGAGTTCGGCTGTAATTTCATCGTCACTCGGGGCTTTGTCATTCTTAAGCTGTTTGAGGGCCATACTAATCTCGCACAGGCTGACGTCCGGGATGTCTTCGTGATAGAGTCGGGTTAATCTAGGGCTCAGGTCTTTAGCTAGATTTTCGACGGGTGTTCGGGTTGTCGTGTCGCTATCCGGATGAAATGATTCTGCCGTCGTCAGTCTTCAACTTCATTAACCGGCTTTGACTGCCAGACAGATCCCTGGTAAACACCTTAGAGCCTCTGTTACGCTTTATAGACTCTTCAATGCTTTTGGTATTAAATCGGCGTACATCGCGCTTCAGAGACTTTGAGATCTGCCTGCCTATTGAACTGCCGATAGCGACAAGCGTCACCTCACCAGAGGACTGTAGCAGCATCTCACGCCTCACCTCTATGAGCCTAAGGCCAGAGCGCGAGAGCCTATTGGTTATAGTACGGCGGATTTTGAAGAAGTTAGACCCGACCGTATGTACAGCTTCCACAAACCCGTCGTTGTAATCGTCCACGTCGCTACACAGGCATTCGAAACGGTTTTGAAGTTTGAGCTGAAAGCTCTCGGGGTTTTGGAGCTGAGCAGGTTCCGGGTGGAGCGTAGATTTCATCAGTAGAGACCTTTCAAGCTTGAACTGGATATTTAATGAGCCTCGTACAAGCAAAAGATATTATGCGAAAATTTGGTAGGGAACTATTAATCGGTGAAACAATTTTCGCCGAAAAATTAGAGAATCCCATATTAGTATTAGTTAACAATTAACAACTTCAGGTTTTTATTTTAGTACTTGCTCATTAAAAGGGAAGTTTATTAAATCTTGCTTTTCATTTATATTGGTAATATTTCAACAAAACAACAGACTTATACAGAAAGAAAGAAAAATAAGGAGAAAATACGGAAAATACCGAAAAAATACCGAAATACCGGGATACCGGTTTTCAAAATTTGAATACCGGTATAATACCGGTATTGCCATCAAACCCAATACCGCATAGCCCTACTCCGAGGCCGCGCAAATGGAGACGCTGCCAAAGGCACGGCTCAGACTGAGGCTCCTTTGAGCACGGCCAAAAAACCGACAAAATATGGCTCGGCTCGCGGTCGCTAAATGCGAAAGGTTGCGAGTTTAGAGGGCTATATTTTTCGCGTCGTGTCCCACGGCCGCGGTTTGCGAGCGAGTGTAGAGCGGGCATAATAGAACGCGATGCGCGATCATCGCGCGAACTAAGCGACGCGATCATCGCGCATTCGCGTTATTAGGACGATGCCTGACACGTCCACTGTTAAACAAAGGCCTCCTCCTTATAACGCCACAATGAACGACGACAACTCTCGCAACGTCGTCAGTCCACCCAGTGGGAGGCTTGGCAACACGCTTCGTTTTTCGGTCCGTGGTCGCCACTCGAGGGCTTTTCTCCCCCAACGATTATCAGTTCTTCGAGCAATGTGGCCCGCCCATTGCCACTTCAAATTGCATGAATTGTGACTGATTTTAGGGTGAATTCTTGGGTGAATTTCTGTATTCCGGATTATATCGTGCAAAGAAACTCCGAGCATAGCTTTTTCCATAGCTCATTGCCTGACTCTGAGCTTTACCCATATTAAACCCCAATAGAGATGTTTAGTTGTGTACGAGTACGTGCTTATTCATGTGAATTTATAGAAAAGGTTGCTGTATGTGTACGTTGAATCTGTCCCCCACGAAAAGAGACAAAAAAGTAATGCTATAGAATAGACCCATTGAGGTCCGTGATGATATGACAAGTGTACACGTACAACATCACGCTGGCCTTACTCTACGGGGTGTCTAGTCTATACTTGGTTTGGATAAGTATTTAACTAAATGTAAACAAACTTCAGCTCCCAAATTTGGTACATTCAAGGATTTTAAACATTTTACTTATCTATCATTGTAACACAAACTAGACTAGTGTATTTAAGACACCATTTGACGTTGTTTTGTACCTATCCAAACCAAGTATAATAACAATGTCCAATTCACGCTCCGCCCAGTACCTAGACTGGCCTAGTGTATATATAGGAGTGGTTAGTTTAATATGACTTCCACTGTACGATAGTCTTTCTGGGAACATCAACAAACTAAATGGTATTCGGAATGTAAACATCCTACATCGATTGCGGAATACGTTGTTGTTGCTGTGTTGGCAGAATAGTTGATTACATAGTGTCTGACTCACTACAAAAGCTTGTCCCATTTTTAGCGAAAACATCTACACTATTGTTTGGCTTTTGTTTTGTTCGTCTAAGTCACAAATTAGATGTTTCACCTCACCACTTGTCGACTAACTTTAAGTGACGGATATCGGTGATAAATAAAGTGATGAATAAAAAAAGATGGCATTACTTTTATCTGACAGGTTGAGTTAGTCGACAAGTGGTGAAACATGCCCTAAGTATAGTTCCTATGGGACAGTTTCGAATCTCGCGTTTGTCGATCGCTAGGTACGTTAACCTATAAGCCGGACCATGTTGTGCTATGAGGCGGCTTATAGTTATGTGCTATGACACAGCAGCAACCGAATAAATTATCGAGTGAAAATTAGTAACTGCTCAGAAGTAAATATGGTTTAAGAACGTATTTTTATAAAGAATTATAAACAATTCAAGTTTATCCCTCTCTTTCTTCGAGGATGCCTATGCCCAACAGTGGGCACAGCATGGGCTACATCCTAAGCTGGGATGATGCTGATGGTAATGATAAAGAGTATAATTAACAGGTTTATTGGAAAATAAAATTTGGAAAAGATTATGTCATCGTCATCATCATCATCATCAGCCGGAAGACGTCCACTGCTGGACAGAGGCCTCCCCCTTAGAACGCCACAATGAACGACAACTCGCCACTTGCATCCACCGGTTTCCCGCTACTCTCACGATGTCCACCTGGTGGGAGGTCTGCCAACGCTTCGTCTTCCGGTTCGTGGTCGCCACTCGAGGACTTTTCTCCCCCAACGGTTATCTGTTCTTCGAGCGATGTGGCCTGCCCATTGCCACTTCAATTTGCATATTTTTCCAGCTAAAAGAAAAGATTATGTACAAGAGTAAAAAAAATTTAATTAAAAATCACCATTCAATAAGTAAGTGAGTAAAATACGTAAATACCTGTGCGAAACTGAGGCGGGTGGCTAGTTTTGAAGAAATAATTTGATTAATGTTTCCTTTTCCCGAGCAATGCGATGTCACTGGCTTTTTCTATGAAAAAGGTTCACATTGGGTCACAATTCTGTTTGGTCCGGTAGTTAATTAACAAACCAAACCCTCTAAACCTCGTGCGTGCCTCTTTTTTTTAACCAAAGTTCAACGGCCCTCTGAATATATTACTATGTGGGCGCGTAATTATATGTTACGGCGGTATCGAGCCATGCTTCCTCGTAACTAATTAAATCCTGGCCATACAAGTATGACACCTTTGGACCAAATAGGACATTTAACACATCATTTGAAAGTTTTACAAGATAACAAACGAAGCAAAGACGACACCCTATTAGGGTACAGTATGTGAAACCTAGCCCTCTTGTTCTGAGAGGAGGCCTGTGCCGAGCAGTGGGACGTATATAGGCTGGGATGATTATGTGAAACCTAAGTGAAACCTAAATAATATCGTAATTCTTATCCTAATCCCATACGACTAAAATTATAAATGCGAAAGTTTCAGAGTATGTTCCGAAGGAATTAGATTCTTAGACATTCGTAAGTGCCAATTATAATTAAAATTGAATACAGATATTTATAGTCACGAGGAGACTAGACCACGCCGCTGTAATTTGATCGAGTCGAAACGTCGATGTAATTATTACTCGTTTTTTATATATACATTCATGTCATGTTCATATGCTTAATAATTTAGATGTTACATGATTAGGTTGTAGGTGCATGACACCCTAATCTATCTTATATTAATTGCAATTATAATATGTATTCCATATTAGCATATTCAAACATTAAAGTAATTAGATATTTCATTTCAACGTATGTACATATAATAATAACTACTGGTTATTAAGCGTGCTAATGATAAATCCCGAGTGTGTTAGTAGATATGAGTGAAAATCAAGAAAGATTAAAACATTTGAAACACAGATCTTTTGACTTTGAAAATAAAAATCAACAAACAGATTTCATGGTGAGCTGATGACGCATTGACTGTATTGGGCTACCATAAAGTTAGATTACGCAAACATAGTATTTGTAATACAAATGTGGATCTGAGAGGATCATTGTGAAGCGCGAGATGTGAACGCTGACTCAGGGGAGTTAATGAGTGCTCATTGCTCAATGCGAGTGGCGCAAGTTACCAGCGTTTGGAGTCTAGCAAAGACGAGTAGTTCTATTACGACAGAGAACGATTGGTTTTTTGTAACTTTATATTTCGAGGCCGATTGCCATGGCACAGACAAACAAATTGTAAACTAGCTTATTTATATTGATGTAATGTACGATAATAGCGCCACCACATACTGTGTCTTATTTTGGAACTAATGAGGTGCATGGTTGTCAACAGGTATCGATCATTAATCAGCAAGCCATCTATTTCAGCAAATGAACTATAGATGGCGCGGAAAAATTATAACGTTTGTTACGAAACTACGCAAACGTAAAACGTAATCGCAACAAGATAAGTTGGCACCGCTACTACAAATTAATTTCGTTCCATTTTTGAAAATTATACCTATCTAACGTGATCTTCATTGACGTCACATTAAAAACAACTGTGCCAATTTTCATGAGTAATCTAAACCCAACGGTTGAAAATTCGAGATTTTATATCGCTCCCGTGGGAATATTGAGATTAAAGTAGCCTATGTGTTATTCCAGATATCCAGCTATCTACATACCAAATTTCATCCAAATCCGTCGAGCCGTTTTAGCGTGCAGGAGTAACACACACACACACATAGTCACAAACTTTCGTATTTATATTAGTTGGAAGTAGGATTACTTAGGAAGTAAAAGAAAAAATAGGATTTAGAAAAAATAACCTTTAATGGTAGTAGGCGTCATACAGGACGTTGCGAAAAAAGATTTGATGCGTCTCGTCCCGCTCACCGCTCTTCCTTTGCGTCGGCTTAACCTTTTCGTAACCGAAACGGCGTCTGCGCAACCTCGTGGGATGGCGCAGTGCAATTCTGCGCTATTATAGTCGCAATGATCTCTTTTGGATTCGCTCTTTAGAAAGCTGTGTCGGATGAGGTGTTGGTTCCGAACCTGAAGGCAATTTGCACCGACGAACAAGATGCCATCAGATTTTGGATGCAAACGCGCAAGAATTTCTTTGCAGCTTTCATTAAATACATATAATTTCTTTGCACTTGTTTTAAGTAATTAATGACATCTACCTAAATTTTTCAGGGGTAAATTCCAACAAAAGTTTAGGAACCCACTTAAATTACGATGGTTTTAGGAAAATGGTGGCGTTCTTGAAAAAGTTCAGTCTCAAGATTCGTGCATAAAAAAAAAAAAAAACTTTTTACTTGCACTTTGGTCAGAAAAACGCCGATATAGGACCACGAAACGACCGACCGAGAAGCGACGCCCGTCATACAGATAGCGATAACTAAGCGACAGTTATTATTCCGAGACGTTACCATAATACTAATAATTGTCAAGTATCTTCGAAGATTTCTGTGCGTGTAAACATCTGACAGTAGCGTTATAATACTTTCTTCTTTTTCTTTAACTTAAGAGTTTATACTCTTGTCGGTGGAGTATCTTCCACACATCCCTCCTTTGAGAAATCCTCTTGACCTCTTGATACGACGCGACGCCGACTTTCTCCCTGATCTGATCTGATCTGATCGATGTTGCTGCGCCTAGGTCGACCTCTTCCTCTCTTCCCCTCGATCTTTCCTCCCAGAATTGTTTTGAAGAAGCCGTGGTGTCATGTTCTCCGTTCTTTAACCATTCTCAAAACTTTATAAAATACTTATACCCGTGTGGTGTCGGGTTAGAATTACACCTCTCCATTTCTTCCGTTGGTGTCGTAAGAGGCGACTGAGGATAGGCATACCGTAGGCGACAGGCTAGCAACCTGTCACTATTGTACCGTTTTTGTCAAATTTAAAACCTGAAATTGCTAAAAGTGGCTCCGAAGCGGTAACGTTTCGTGTGCTCTGCCTACTCCATTTGGGAATACAGGCGTGACGTCTGTGTGCGTGTGTATGTGTGTATACTTATAAAACTTGTAATACATATAATTATTTAATTAATTTTAATTGTTATGTTGTCCACAGAGCGATGGCGGACACAGCGACGGAGCCGCTGCAGAACGGCAATGCGGTGTCTGCCGAGGAGGAGGAGGAGCGGATGAAGCAACGCCCCGCCGACATCGACGCTGTGAGTACTCTTGTCAGGCTGCGTGTCAACCTGCGTTGGTAGGTGGTAGGACCTTGTGCAAGGTCCGCCCGGATTGCTACCACCATCTTGCTTGCTAATCCTGCCGTGCAAACTTTCTCATCTCACCGTCGCATGTTAGTGCCTAGCATTTACAATCCCTACCAAACAATATGAGGAGTGAGAGAGGCGTGAATATATCTTTGGATGCAACACCTCGCAGATGACAAGTGTACACGTGCCAAGTTTGTCATCACATCACGGACATCAATGGCATTATTTTTTTTTTCTTTTCGTGGGGTACAAAGTGAACATACGTTAGATATAATTAGTTGGGTGGTGGAGTGGTGGTTTTATCCAATTATCGTAAGCTCATTAGTACTCGTAAGGCCCAGCTGGCTAAATTTGGGACTAAACAAGCATATGACAGCTTTTCTTGATTCGAATTTATTAATTAATATCACGGGGCACTGTACACCAATTGACTTAGTCCCAAAGTAAGCAAAGCTTGTGTTACGGGTATTAGGTAAGAAATAAACACATTCTCACACATATGGTTATTTAATGTTACATATGTACTTAAATATATATTGAATACCCAAGGCTCGAGAACACACATTAGTATTTTTCATACAAAATATCGGCCCCGGTCAGATCTGTCAAGTCTGGTCGGGGCCTCAAGCTACAAAGTCAGTATCTCTGACCACAGGGCTCAGCCCCCGATCTACCGGGGCACTTGCCCTGGGCATCAGTTTTATGGGGGCGCCAAATCCTTGAGACAAGAAATGAAGAAGAAAAGAAGAAAAATGCTACTCATTGGCAGTTTTAACAGTTTTTCTCAAACACTGAAGGAAGGGGGCGCCACCATCAAGGTTTTGCCCCGGTTCGAAACAATCGTAGATCCGGGGCTGACAGGGCTATCAGATCGTCCTTAAAGTTAGATATTACGAATGAAGAGTATAAAGTCGTCTAAATAAACTGAAGCCACTTCACACAGTCCGACATTTCAACACTTCGTCATTCGCGCCCTCTCGACAGTCTCGACTTATCATTCGGCTGCACCGCTTATCGCCGGTCGTCAGCGTGTGAAGTGTTAAGAACGCGATAATGTTTATTACTGAGAAGCGCTTGAGGGTTAAGATTTATATGGAATGGTTAACTGACAAGTTAAAGTAATTACTGTTAATGTTTCACATAAGTAGTCTCCGAGCTTCACAAACTTTGATTCAATTCGTCCTTGTAAAATTTTGCTACAAAATTTTGGCTCACTACTTCCTACAGTTTCGATGGCAATGCAATAGTCAAGCACCGTCAGAAAAAACGTTGTGTTTAATTAAAAACTCATTTTCTCATGATTGCCTTTGCTTTTCATTGAAACAAGATAATATCACGTTGTTAATTACCTTCTTTACGATCGCTCGCTTTTAGCTGAGCTTTCGACACAATTATCCCGGAGTTTCAATTTGAATTCTAATGCTAGACCTAATGTTTTACATGTACGAAGCTAGTTGGCTAATTTCATAATTGAAAATACAATGAATTATGATAGCTACGTTTATGCAAGAAATGTGTGTTCATGCAGTTCATCCACCTCCACACTGTAAGAACACACACAAATCACACAAACCCATCTATCACTACCACCACACTACACTGACGCGTTTCGAACTCAACCAGAGCTCATCTTCAGAGCAACACAACCGTTCACCATGCTACCAGATGTTAGACAAATACAATGTTTATTGTTCTTTTCAGGATGTCCGCGAAATGGAGCGGCGCAAGCGGGTGGAAGCGCTCATGTCCTCAAAGCTGTTTCGCGAGGAGCTGGAGCGTGTGCTGGACCAGCAGATGCACGAGGGCGGGGACGCGCCGCTGCTGCAGCGCATCCGCGAAATGGTCGGCGGCCGACTCCACACCGGCACCTTCAGGGTAAGCGCGGACCGGTGCCCTGGCCTGGAAGGACCATCGTAACTGGCTCGATTTAAAATTTCATCCGGCTCGAAGGACCATTGAATGCGGCTTGAAGGACCACCGGGTCCGCGGGATTGCAAAGTTTGACTGTGTGATTAGAGGAAGGGAGAGAGAAAGGAAGGAAAAGAGATAGAGAAAGAAGGAGCCTTCTGCTGGGCACAGACCTCTCAGAATGACAGAGCTTGGGCCGTTGTTCCCACGCGGGCCCACTGCGGTTCTTTGTTCGTGGGCGCTTTTCGCTACAAAGCGGAAAATGCACGTTATCGGCTACGTTGCAGCCTAGCTAGTTAGCCGTGTTTATTGTAGGTATATTATTATTTAACAAGTCCAGCCCCCTACTAAATAACTATGATTCTTAAACCGGGACAATTTGCTTATCGGCCGGGACGCCGGGACACCATGCTTCAAACCGGGACATGTCTTGGCGTACCGGGACGTATGGCAAGATGGCAACCCTACTTTAGATGCAGGCTGCTGCTGCTGCTTCGAACCGATGCAACTGGAGGTCTATGGGGGAGACGTTTATCCAACAGTGTACGTCTGCGACTGATAATTAGGGCTCGGAATTTTGTGTGCGGCTATTGACAGATTGTAGGGAGAGAGCACCGCTTTTTATCGACAAATCAATAATGTTTTTATAATTTATCCCTTGGAGTGGCAAGCGTCCGGGTCCCGCACACCCTTGTTTGGCAGGCGACCGGCTCCCGGCACGCTGTCAAAAACCCTTGAGTGGCAAGCGACCGGCTCCCGGTCGTTGGCGGGTGACGTATTTCACTAACAAATATAAACTGGTAGACCTATATCTCGCTTGCTTATTCTTGCAGAATGCGTTCATAAATAGACAGGGATGGCATTTATTAACGGCCGCGACAACACTACGGAAGAAATTTCGTTCTTATCGTTTACTCAAGTTTCACTGTGTGGCCGATGCCGTGCGCTGGTATTTTTGGAACCTCGTATTATACTATTATTTGATATTGAAAGACTATAAAAGGGCTTTGTTTCGTAAATAAATTAATATTTTACGAAATAAATCAGTGTTTCCTACAGGTAATTGTTTTATTTTGTAATTATAGTTATTTAATACATGACTGAGAAAAATTTAGTTATCAGATATTTGATAATGAATAATAAAGTTCACAGAAATTGAAGGTCATTCATTGTTATTTAATTATATATGCCATTTTATGCTAAACTATCACTGTAAGGCTTATCTATTAAATTAAAGTAGTTTTTTTGGTGAAATTTTTAATACAAATACAAATACAAATACAAATCATTTATTGCGGACTTTAGAATCCATAGTGTTAGTAAATACAATTATAATCTTATCTTTATTTTAATAAAATTCGCGAATTCGCGAAATTAATTCGTAGCTGTCACTGCAGTCAAGAAAGATTTTTTCAAAATGGCCGCGCCGCTTGACAGTAAATTTTAAATATGGCGCTGCCATTCCACAGGTTATGTTGTAACTTTAATATGAAATTGTAAATATATTTTTGCATGGAATATTATTATAAAATACTTTATATTGGCTATGATAAGAAGTCAAGGAATACAAAATAATATTTTATCTTTTATTTTATCAAAGGGTAGGCAAACAAGCTACCTAACGTTGTGGTCTCAGAGGGATATTTTCTCAAGTTAAAAAATATAAAGGTATTCGTACCTAATTAGAGTGATTTAGATAAAGCAATTTAAACGTATTAAACTTTTTTTATCATTGACCGCTGAAAAAAGTATCTACCTACGTATCATCGGAATGTTTGAGGTTTTATCTAATAAAAACATAAAAAAACTTGATATGTCGATAAAGCGGTGCTCTCTCTCTCTATAATCTGTCAATAGCCGCAAGTAAAATCCGGGCCCTACTGATAATAATATGATAATTCGCATGAGATTAAATGACAGCTCATCTGGCTCCCTTTTGATTCCAGAGTCCGAGTTGCGTGCTTCCCATCAACGACATCCGCGGCATCGAGGGTTTCGGCTATGAAAAGGGAGAGAAGATACTGCGGTGCAAGCTCGCTGCTTGCTATCGACTTGTGGATCTCTTCGGTTGGACTCAGAGTGAGTATTTGTGTTGGTTAAACTAAACTAAACGTTAAATTAAACGTTTATTCTTTAAGAGCGTTTATACCTGCTGAGCTGGCAACGTTGCATTTTTGTTAGTTTTTCACGATTATTCCATAAACATTGAATGAAAATTAAAAATGTGGTCTGATAGAACTGTTCTTAATATATAAGTTAATGTGTCTACTCCAATACTGATGCGGAATAGACTTTTATTTTCTTTAAAAACTGTTAATAAACATTTGTTCGTTTTTAAAGGATATAATAATAATAATAATTCATTTAATTCAAGTAACTTAGTGTATAAAAGTCTATCACGAATAATTATTGGAGTAGACACATTAACTAAGAACAGTTCTATCAGACCACATTTTTAATTTTCATTCAATTTTTATGGAATAATCGAGAAAAACTAACAAAAATGCGTCATTGCCAGCTCAGCAGGTATAAACGCTCTTAAGTAGGCCATACATACATAATAAGCAGGGACAGTAAACATGTCACGTTTTTATACTAAAATCGTCATTTAATAGAAATTAGTTGGTGAGTTAGCAAGTTTTGCGCACTAATCCTTAAAGGCAATAAAAGCAGTTGACCATGAATTTTGTGGTTCGTGTTAGTATGTAGATGTTGCAAAGGTTTCTATGTGTAAAGTCTAAATTTTGCTGCTATATTCCCTTCACTGCGGTGGCATGTGGAAAACTAGTATAAAAATGGACAAGTACGCCTACGTATTCTTGTTTTCTCATCTTGGTAACTATGTAAGCATATTATAAAAGAAATAGAATGAGTAAATGTGTAGGTAGGTGGAAAATCTATTAACCTCTTCACCGCCAGAGTCACCTAGTCGTGACAGCCAATGGAATGTCTCACACGCCACAGTCATCTATATGACCAACATTCAACTAGAAATTAATCCTTCTGCAATGGAATTAAAAATCAAGTTGATATGTCGCTGGTTTCTCTGTGGCGTGCGGAGCACGTCACTTCGTTTTTTTTGTGGCGGTGAAGAGGTTAAGTGCTAGCGTGACTCCCTACCGGTTCCGTACGGCGTACAGATTAGTCCATGTTCAGTGACGGTTGTGTGATGTTCCAGCGGGCATCAACGGGCAGATCACGGCCCGTTTGAACACGGCCGTGGAGCAGGTGCTGACGACGCCGCGCGGGCTGCTGCCGCACGAGGTGACCGCCTCCGCGCTGGCCAAGGTGGACATGCAGGGCGCCGTGCAGGACCAGGGCACCACCAACTACCCGGTCGACGTCGACGGTGAGTGCCAGACGCCGTCCAGCTGAGCTGCTGAGCGGACACGCCGCGCGGTATCTTCTAGAAACTTATGACGATTATTTCGTTTTCGATTTAATTATCTCTTTAATAATTACATGACAGCGAGTACTCATCTGGGGTAGAAAGAATGAAAGAGGCGGATTTATATGGCGCGTGGTATATGGGCGTGTACATACACGAAAAACAGGGTCGGTATTTCCATGGCGGTATTATCCGGGCCCGGAAAGAGTGTCACCCCCTAATGGTTAATCCGGCCCCGAGGCCCTATATAACCAAATGTTTTCTCCTAACTAGGTTAGCTGGAAGAGATCCCTTTTTAGGGATAAGCTCGCATTTGTTCTCCTCTCTGTGTATTTGTATTTTTATTTTTATGTGCAATAAAGAGTTTACATACATACATACATACATATTGCGTAACATTTCTGACGCTCACGATCGCAATCAAATGACAGATTTCGCATTAAAAAAAACTGTAATTTGATTGCGATCGCAAGCATTAGAAGCGTTAGGCAATACGGCCTCTGGATATTCTCTCAACGAAATCTGCCGTGTTCCATTGTGAGCTGAGCTGACAGTCCCCGTGTTGCAGGGTTCTCGCTGCACGCGTCTGTGCACGCGGCCCGGCCGGACCTGCGCTGCGTGCTGCATCTGCGGTCGCCGCCGGCGCTGGCCGTGTCCAGCTGCAAGCGGGGGCTGCTGCCGCTGTGCCACGAGGCCGCGCTGGTCGGAGACGTGGCTTACCACCGCGTGCCGTACGGTCAGTGCAGACACCTGCTGAGCGGGCGCGGGCCTGTAGTTGGAAAAAAACCGCTTAGCTACCGTTAATGAGGGCTATCGCGTATGAATTCGCCACTAGAGGCGCTAGTGTAGCGTGAGGTCTCCGAAATGTCAAATCTCATAGATTTTGGGTGAGCTACGCGGGCTTATTTATAATAAGAATAATTTTGTGAATATTTTGCAATATCTGAAATTAATTACGACAAATATGGGTTCCGGGGCAATGAATGTCTGTATTTTGCGACAGTTTTGTCTTTCAGAAACCTTTGTCGTCCATTTTTTCCGAACAAAACGGGGACTATGCAACACTGTGGCATGCTCGATATTTTTATGGTACGGTTTTAAGGTGTATTAAATATGATTTTAATCTAAACTATGTTTTCACGCCCGTAATAACAGACTTTGAAAGCCATACTTAAAAACCTCACGCAACAGTGCGCCATCTAGTGAGACTAAAAACGATAGCCCTCATTAAGCAAATTTTTGGTAAGCTACCGATAAAATGCAGTTATTATCGGTTTATTGTCCGACTGCGACAACGAAAAAGGGTAAATAATATGTTTTGTTTTATTGTGTAGTCAACTCCAACCAGGGTGAAGTGAATAATCGGTATCCGAAAGATAAAGATTTCATTTTAGATTTCTTTTTTTTATTTATAGGTAGATATTTTAAAATATAGGGGTAATTACAATTAAATTACGTAGTCAGTCAGGGTCACTAAGGGTCGCTAAAAGTCGTATCGCGTCAGCCCAGCCGATCGACGTCTTTTTCGCTCTTATTCCGTTGCGTGGACATAAAGAGTGTTTTGATCGGCTAAAGCCGATTCCGCGTCGTTAGGTTTGGGGAGACCCTAACAGCCCAGCCATCCGGTCGTCAAATTTCGATCGTGTTTCCAGGGGTTCTCGACAACGAGGAGCACGAGAAGCTGGTCCGCGCGCTGGGCCCGTCCGCCAAGGTGCTGATGCTGCCGGGCTCCGGCGCGCTCTGCTGCGGCGCCTCTCTCGAGGAGGCGTTCCACCAGGCGCGCCAGCTCACCGCCGCCTGCGAGGTCCAGCTGCGGCTGGCCGCGCTGCCAATGGACGAGCTGTCGCCGCTCGACCCGGAGACCAGGCTCAAGGTTAGGATTAGGACCATCTTAATGCTGCATTTACACTCGTCGAGATTTGACAAGAGTACAAGCTAAAGGAAGAGCAACTTGAATCAGTCCTCATCAATTTCGTGGGTCATGTTTTGACAATGGCTTAGATCATTCGCAATGAATTCGGATCAATGTTTTTAAGAATGGAATGCATGCAGTCTCTTTTTATTCATTCGGTACAATGTACGAATGTTTGCGCGCTAGTGTGTGCCCCCTGTTACAAATTTGCGACCAATATATTTTTTATCTGTGAAACGTGTTGCCTATCTTTTTTTTTTCATTTGCCACCGTCCCACCGTTTCATGCTGCCACGATTCACCATACCGACGATGATATACGTAGTCCGGTGCCGTAATCTCCAGTGTTTTCCACAGATATATGAGCACTCCCGCACGGCGCCGGCCGGCGATTCCAAATGGCGCGTCGGCGGCGAAGAGTTCGAAGCGCTGATGCGTATGCTCGACAACGCTGGGTTCCGCACCGGCTACATCTACCGGCACCCGCTCATCAAGGTACGCATCATCATTCAAACTACTCCCGTAAGACCGTTAACAAACGGGATGACTGAGTGGTTGGTGAGAATAGTTAAGACTCGCCGCGAGATTCCAGCTCATCGTGGTACATCACCATCATTGATACTCAACTCCCACGGCGATAGATCGTGCACGTACTACCACTAACAAACCAAGTTACTGAGCGATGCGATTGTGATTGCGAAAGCATTACACAGTAATAATAATAATTAATTATGGCCTTCAATTCCGTGGAGGGAAAGCCTTGAGGAACAACCAATAGACCTCCAGTTGTTTCGGTTGGATGCGGCTCTGCATCCACCGTGGACCCCGTGGCTTTGACCAGGTCACCCGTCCCAACAGTTCTTATTTAAGTATTTTTCTATACAGTTCCTTTTTGTATTTTGCAGAACGAAGTCCCGAAGCCGAAGAACGATGTGGAAGTGCCGCCGGCAGTGTCGTCGCTCGGCTACTTGCTCGAGGAGGAGGAGTTGTACCGCCAAGGGTAAGTAACATTCTGTGCGGATAAAATAATAAAGTGCAACTATTAATACTGTAATAGTTATTTATGTGGCTGGTGCATAATGAGAGGCATTAAAGTACGAGTGTGGTTTCATGAAACGAGCCGAAGGCGAGTTTCATAATAAGATCAGACGAGTGTTTTATTGCCTAATTATGTATAGCCGCATACATAATTTTTCTACATGCATATCATAAGTTTTCTATAATATGTTCAGATATGGCCTGTATTTTGACTTTGACTTTGACTCTGACTTTGACTTGACTTTGACTTTGACTTTGAATAATTATTATTATCTACATGCATGTCATAAGTTTTCTACAATATGTACAGATATGCATTGTTTAAAAAAGTATTACCGATACTTTAATGTAAACATTAAGATGCACTGTACATAATGTGAACATTAAGATGCACCCGCAGATACCAGGTTTCTTAATAAAGGCCGTTTGATAGTCGTTTCTGAACATATAATAGGGAAGTTATGATATGCATGTAGATAAAACCTTTTACAACTGTATACAGTATAATGTCACTTTGACGTTTTTGTAGGGAAACGACAGACAAATATTTGACACAGATACTTTCACTCACTCATTCAATCCATTCGTGCCAGCTCTTATGAATCGACCTGTACATGTCTTAAATAAATAAATAAAAATTACAACAAAAATTTGACCCAACTACAAAGACTATGAAAATAATTTTCTACCAGTTTGAAGTTGGTGTCTAGCATGAGTCAGCCGGAGTGAACCTATAGTCGTCTACCTCAACTACTTACTATATTGTCATTTCTGTTGGAATAGAAAAGCATAAATTTATTTGGCGAATAAAAAATAAATTTATTTTAAATTTAGTTGACTCGTGCTTGAGATTGAGACACCGACTTCAAACTGGCAGAAAATTATTAAAAATGGATGGTTTTATCTATGACTGAAAAGTATTTATTTGTCTTATAAATGTAACTTTGATGATTATAATTAACCGTGAAACAAAGAAAGAAGAAAAAGAAAAAAGCCGTTGTGGCCTGGTGGATTGACTTCTGGCCTCTCAAGCAGAGGATCGTGGGTGCAAACCCCGGCTCGCACCACGGAGTTTTTCGTTAGAAATTACATTTGAAATTTACCACAAGCGTTACGGTGAAGAAAAGCATCGTGAGGAAACCTGCACAAACTTTAGAAGCATTTCAATGGTGTGTGTGTGAAGTTCCCAATTCGCACTGGGCCTGCGTGGGAAATACGGCCCAACTCCTCACATTGTGAGAGGAGATCTGTCACCAGCAGTGGGGATGCCTTAGGCGGGGGTGACGATGAAACAAAGAAAGGTTATGTTAGAAATGTCATTTTTTTTTGGTCAAAAAACGTATTGAATTGAATACATTATCTTTATTTGCAGAATATGGAAGAGAGGCACCTACGGAAAGACTGGCGAGCGCACCCGCTGGCTGAACTCTCCAAACGTCTACCAGAAGGTCGAAGTCTTGGAGACAGGCACCAACGATCCCAAGAAGATCACCAAGGTAGAATATGTGAGGGTCGAGGCGGAGTAGTAGCTCACGCTGCACCTCGCTTCGGTGGGATGTGGGAAACTGCCGTTCAGAGTGTTAAAATGTTGGGGTTGGTTTCTATGCCGGATACAAAAACTGCCCAAGTGCTAGTCTCGCACATGAATGGTTCCGTAACACTGCACAAACGCCACTTTAAATGTCTTGTAAAACGTCGCAAGAAAGATATATTTTGCATCGGATACTCTTTTTTAATTTTGTTTAATTTTACATTGTTTTTTATAGTTATATGGTAATGTGACAGACGGACTGACAGTCGAGACTAATTTAGTAGGAGTCCCTTATTTTTTGGCTACGGAACCATAGAAATGACAGTAGGGATGTTGACACCATTAAAAAAACGCTTTATTTAACCCTGAAAACCAGATTAATTTTCGATTAACTGCAAAATTAGATTTTTTGTTGCTTTAAAACAAATAAATAGTTAGTTGATTGAGTGTGCGAACAAGTGACGTCATAAGTTGCTATTGCCATTCAAACTCTATGGGAGAATTGTGTTTTGACAGCTCATAAAAAGTACGTCAGTTGATTGGTGGAGTCAACATCCCTATTATCGCTGTATACTGTTCCAAACAAATTTAATACTTACTTACACTTCGTTTGACGTTTCCTCGCTAAAATCTTCTAGCTTGTTGCTCTAAGTATCTGTTCAGTTCGTACTAAAACACGAAAAGTTTAATGAATCGTTCTTACTAATAATAATATATGAACAAAACCATTCAACATTTTGAACTTTGGATCGGCATGTTGAGGGGTGACCATTGATTTTGATAAATAACTGGACTTAACACTGCATGGCGTAACAAAAAACACTGTCGATCTCTATCTAGAACAGTGGTTCTTAACCGGTGGTCCCTGGAAGAACTCGAAATGGTCCGCGAAGCCATTAACAACGAATTGGCAAAACGACGCGCCATTCAAGCAGCGGTCGCAACCGTTCATTCGTTTACAATTTTACTATTACCGTATATTACCTTCAAACAGTTGGTGGTCCATGGCAAGACAGAAATCCTATCAAATGGTATATATGTATGTATGTAAACTCTTTATTGTACAAAAGAAAATTAACAAAATACAACTGACAAACTTTAAGATACTTGTACAAAGGCGGACGTATCCCTTTAAGGGATCTCTACCAGTCAACCTTGGAGTGGATGAGAGGAGAGGAGCAATACGTTAGGGTCCGACAAAGAGGTGAGAGAGAAGAGGAAAGAGGAGAGGAGGTGGTCCCTCCTAGTCCTAACTAAAAGGTTAAGAACCGCTTATCTAGAAGAATTAACATGACAAGCTTGAACAACAACACTGACAAAAACAACGCGTGAATTTTACAGAATCATCCGCTATTGATGGTTTTCGATCACATGAATATTAATTCAAAATAAAAACCGTTCCTACGTTAACATGTAGGTTATGAGTGTTTTTTTCTAAAAGTTGTGTTCGCTGGTTTTGTTTAGTGACTGTCAAAAGTTGTCATTTTTATTCTGGATCGCAATTGTTTACTATGGGACGTGTTTTTCAGTGTTAAAGATAGTTATTTTAAATATCAATGGCAGAAAAGTAAATCGAAAGTTGATAGATGAGTCTTCTATCAGTTTTGTTTGTCATAAAACCAGACGTGGGAGGGACTTACTCGCTAAATGTAAAAGCTGGTCACAAACAGAAGAGGAATAATTTAAATTTTGGGCGAAATTTATTTTTTGTAAATTTTGAATTGCTTCTTGTGCGATGGGTTGATATTATCGAGATATGATTATGAAATATATAATTTTTCTAGTGGGTGTCAATACGATATTTTTAATTTAAGATGGTTGTACGTAATTTTTACCTATTTTTGAATTTTAATGTCAACCACATGACTATGAAGATTTTATTTTTCTAGGACATTCCAGTTTATTTTAACTTGTTTTAATATTTTTTTATTCTACTTACGGAGCTGGGGTTATTTCCTTTAAATTCAATTTGTATCCTTTATTTTTAAAATCATTTAATGGGCATGTTATGCGTAGACAAAAAGTGTTTATTCAGATTATAATCACATTCCCTGTAATAAATTAATATATTTATATGATTACAATAAATGCATGAATAGTTATGTCTCAGTTTCCGCTCAAAATGGCTCAAAAAATATTTGAAAGTCATTTTCTATTTGTATAAAAAGATCATCGAAATCATTTAAGTTAGGTGTCGAAGATATTTTATTCAGATAATTAATATATTAAAAAGTGTTTATTATTAAAAAATATTATGCTTATTGCTATTGTGTGTATGATTTGAGGATTTTATCTAAAAAAAATAACCGATTTGTAACGAAAAATGTTTTGTCGCCCTACAATAGAACTGGGGACTGAACTGACGAAACATTTTGGAAAATTCACTAGTGTTTTAAATCGGTGTTTTTCGCTTTAATATAAACTGTGCTTATAGAGTTACATATATATGTTTACAGATCAATAAAATATATAAAAAAATAATGTTTCAATGGCTTCTCTCACTGAAATGCTTTTGATTTTTTTTATATAACTTCGTGTTGTTTTTAAAAAGTTTTTTATTTTTATTTTTGTGTCTAATACAATAATGTTTTGCAGTGGGTGGACGCTAACAACGAAGAGGTAAATGATTATTTTGTGTCAGAAACTTTTCTTTTTTTAAACACTTCTACTTTTTTTTCTAAATATATCATTCTGTGCAAGAACGCTCAAAACATGAAACTACCGTGAGATTCACTCATATTAAATATAGTAGTAGTAGTGTGGTAGTTGTGTGCCGGTGTCAGTTATTAGCCCGAAACATGTCGAGCTAAACTCGATTTAAGACGTGAGTTATCCGGGTCATTATATTTAATAAGAACGCTCAAAACTAAATTAGAAATCTTGACTCGAGGGGAATTTTGGTTGGAAAAAAAACAGCAGTTCCTATTTTTTGTTTGCCAGGCAGCTGCTGCAATTGCTGCACTGTGAATACTGTGATTGGCTTGGCTTGACCTTATCAAACGGAATACAGACCCTATGCTACGAAATGCCGAATTCGAACTCGTATCTTGCCGTCCCGCTGATGTTTATATTATTTAATCACTAATGTGAGTGAGACGGTACGATACGAACTTCGATTTTCGAATATTGTAATAGGGCCAATCAACTTTTTTACCGACACTAATCTGTCCGCGACATTTTTCAAACAATTGCAGATTTTTGTAAGTTAACATGTTTTTTCTGTAATTTAATAGATGGTGTACATGAATACATGCCAGCCTACGTAAGTTCAACCTATTAAGCCGTGAAATATCTTGTTGGAAGTACGATTTTTTGGTAACGCCAGAGACAATTTTGGTAACGCAGGAGACGCTCAAAGTGTCGGTAAAATAGTTGATTGGCCCAATAGCGCCCTAGGAACAGACGACTACTTCCGAATGCTGCCGACGTGTCTATAAATTATTGTTTTAATAAGTGTCATTTTTGTATTATATAAATATGGTACTTTATTTATTAGTGACAAATGTCGAACCACGAGTTGGAAGTATGTGAGTATGCTTATAACTTCCATGATCAAATAATAAAGAGTGTCCTGTAAGTAGTACCTACGAAAAACTTAAAGATAGGTGGGTAAAACATCAACCAAATATAGCAAAATTAGTTAGTAAAAGTCTCACCGCATAAGCAACCACACAAATATTCGACCTTTCTAAGTATACAATATGGTACAAAATCATTTGAATTCGTTAAAAGTATTAGTTTTTAAATTAATCCCTCATAGGTCAAACAATATGACACCATGATTTATTTTGTGGTAGCACATCTAAACTCGCGGAGACCGGAAAAAGGTTAAAGTCTATGGACTGATTGTAGAATGAATGAAAAAAAAAATGAGTTGCGATATTAGGTTTTTTTTATTGCAAAATAATCTAAATAGTTAAGTGCAAAACACAAAGAAGTTACTAAAGGGTGGTGTTTTTTTTATTATTACTACAGTTTAAATTTTGCCTCTTCTCCCTTTCTTCTGAAATTTTGTCTAGTTTTAACATATCACAGTTAAAAACCATTACTGGCCACTGTTTAGCCAATTATTTTCTACTGTTTAGCTTAAAACATGTCAGTTCAATGGACATTCAAAAATGATAAATATATCAACAAAACATTCTCAGGAAAAAATTGCGTCAAAATAGTGTCAAGGCAGAACTAACATCCTGCTTAAGTTGAAGTGCGAACTGGATCAGAATGCACTCTAGGTAAATGCAGCAGCTATACATATAAAAACAAATAAACAAATTAAAATCTTAATTTCGCAAGTTTTATTTTAAAAAAAGTTTTAAAATTATTAGTCTGCAATTTTCAAACTAATTAGGCCTGCAAACGTAATAATAATAATACATTTAATTCGAGTAACTTAGTGACTCATACATAATGAGGGCTATCGTTTATTGGCTTTCTAGATGGCGCCACTGTTGCGTGAGGTTTTTAAGTGTGGCTTGGCTATCAAAGTCTGTTATTACGGGCGTGAAAACAAGGTTTAGATTAAAATCATATTCAATACACCTTAAAACCGTACCATAAAAATATCGAGCAACCACAGTGTTGCGTAGTCCCGTTTTGTTCGAAAAAAAAGAGAAGACAAAAGTTTCCGAAAGACAAAACTGTCTCAAAACACAGACATGCATTGCCCCGTAACGCATAATTGCCATAATTAATTTCAGGTAATGCAAAATATTCATAAAATTATTCTAATTTTAAATAAACCCGCGTAGCTCACCCAAAAACTATGAGATTTGCAATTTCGGAGACCTCACGCTACACTAGCGCCTCTAGCGGCGAATTCATACGCGATAGCCCTCATTGTGTTAGTAAGAATAATGCCTCGTCGAACCATTTATTTCAAAAATACTGGCCGCAAAGACTAAGCGCCTCTAAGTTTAAATCTTACCGTTAATTCGTGTGTGGTTAAGTTAATTTTGCGGTTTGTGGTTTGTGTTAATTGTTATGTGTGTAAAGTACATACAAAGATGAATTATGCTGAATTCCCACGCGATAAGAAGTCCTGAAACCAGGGCGAAGCCGCGGGCGCACGCTGCAGCTAGTTGAGTGAGCGTTCTTGCAAAAATGACTATTTAGAAATATACTTTGGGGTCTCACCTCTCTTTCTCACCTATCGGTTTATTTTCTCCATCTCGCTTCTTTATTTTAACATGTCGGTCGTTCTAGGTTATTTGGTGACGTCACTGTTTTTTTATATATGTTAAGGTCTTTCTGGTTCTTATATCTGTGTGTTTTATTACGATATCATGTTTTTAGGGACTATACTTTAAGTTTATTTGTGTATTTGCTTTACTGAACACCACTGTTTAGTATTTGCATTGGAATTTTTGATTTAAAATGTACGTAGGTAAGTAAGCTATTAATGCGGTACACTTTGCATATAGGAAATATTACTGCAATTTTCTGCCGTCAGAGTGCAGCACTAGTACAAAACCGTAAACAGTTTTTTGAGCATCTTAAGTGCCTTAATATCGTATTATTTCAATTACATTTTTGGAAATATAGCTCTATCGTTACTGTCGATGTAAAATATCATGTTATTTTGTTACTAATAAATATATCATGATTTCTATAGGTACTTATACACTTTGGTCATGGTCTGTCATGCATGGTGACAAATATAAAGAGAACTGACGTTATCATGGGTTTGCGCTAGTGTCGCCCCCTGCGCAGAGCTTTGCCTAATATGCGCTATTGGCCAATGTATGGAAACAATTGTCAATTATAATTAAAAAATCATGAAAAACATTCCGATCCCGGAATATCGCACAGTTCCCGTGGGATAATAATAAACGATACTTTATAAAGGTTTCTTGACAGGCGAATAATCGCTAGATGGCGTTAATATCGTGAGGTCCGTTTGACGTTTCACTTGCGATTGGCTCATTTAGATATTCGGGATTCGATTTGTAGCATTCGAAGATGGCGGATGTAGACAATATCTAATTTTGCTATTTCTGTTTCTTTGGCTAGTTGAAGTATAATTTTGATAGTGTTTTATGCGGCGATAAACCTTAACAGTGAACAGTGATCCCAAAATTCTATATTGCTCTCGTGTCTTAACATTTTTTAATGCGCAAGTGGTCTCCACGTGGTGTCTTGAATTTTACTATCAAGTTGCAAAAACTACAATCACCGTACAACGTGCCTCTCAAAGAGAGCTTACCTTGACACTGGCGAAATTGTCCTATTAATTAGGACAGAAAAGCCATATTTTAAAAGAGAAGAAGAAGATTGCAAATGTCAAAGTTGTCAAACAGACTTCACTATACTAGCGCCATCTAGATTTTGTTTATGGAAATGTTATAACAAAAATGAAATATTTTTCAAATATGTAATGTCTTGTCGTATAGTTTTCTTATTATTATGCATAAGTAAGAATAATAACTATTATAAGAACCAGATTGGACCGGGTGTCGAGTATTATTAACAATTATTTTAATGTATTATTATTATCAGCTTCTAACTGAGTTATTTAAAAATAATCAATGGCATTTCGTTTAACACCTTGGTAACCATCGAGTATGTACAGTGTAGGGAAAGAAATTCACTTTTATGTAAAAATGTTGCCATAACGAAAATTTACACAGGGATAAATAGACAACGCAAGTACTTGTATCTTTAGAAAAGCAAAAAAAAGCTTAAAAAGCTAGATTCCTCAAATAAATTCCATTAGTTAGATTTTCAAAAAATAACCGACATTTTTTTGCCAATTAAACAAAAAAATATAGACATATTTAAAGTGCTGTGTAGCGTCACATACCTACACTTTTATGACGGTATTATGCCACTGCCATCTAAGGACTAAGGAGTTACCCCTGAACTTCGAGGCGCTTCTTCATTTGATTGACAAAAAAAAATACATGTCCAATAATTCTGGATCTGACGGAATAATAGTTTTTTTTACCCAGGAATTTAGCTAATTCTCCTAATCCTGTAGTTTCAATCGATACTTGCGTTGTCTAGATTTATCTATCCTAGGAGATCAACCCTCTGCACGACCCGTTCCTTTTTGCAAGCACCCCATCCCATGTTGAGTTTTTTTAATTGCACTGGAGTAAGGAGTTTGCTGTAGAATTCCATTAGAATGTCATGTAATGTTTGTTATTGGCAGAAGGGTGTATGTAATTTTTTTTTCTTTTGTAAATTGGCTCCTAAATTGCATTTTTTTTATTTGGCAACTTTTTAAAGGCTGAAATGCTTGTTCTTTTGTTCATTTATCCTTGATGCACACTTCGATTTTAAATTGGATGGGTAACATTTTTTTTTTGTATTTTACTATTCTACGGACGTAAAAATACTACAGCATTCAGGACTGTTTTTAAAAGCATGTCGGGCGTTGCATGTGTTCTTGGCCTTTCGTTTAAAAAAAAAACTGTACACGCTCGATGTTACCATGAAACAAGCGGTTTTACCCACTGAACCATTCTTGCACCTTTTTTTATTCTTATTTCGAATATTTATTGTATCCTTTTCCGATTAACCTTTGAAACTGGCAACATTTTTACTAATGGCGATATTTTTCTTTTCCCCTCACTCGATGCTCGACGCTGATTGGTCTATAATCACGCGCTGTGATTGGTCGGCGCGCGGCGATGTGAATCCGACCTTGTGTGGTGAGGCAGTGGGTGCAAGATGGATCGCCGGCGCACTCGAGCACGCCTGTCAAAATTGATACACTCCAGTTTGTGCCTAAGAACACCAATCCTAAGGAATTTAAAGCACTACAGCAGCAGGTATGTTTTTTTTAATTGTTTATTTCCTATTTTCCTAATTGATACAAATACCAAATTTAAAAAAAAAGTCAATAAATGAAAGAAAAAAAATTATAAAATGTAATTATTTTCAAATACCTTGGGTACGGTGACATCATGTCATGGTGACAATGTAAATTCGAATAGATTTTTTGCTATTTTCGATTAAATATGCTAAGGTTATGTAATCAATTTTATTTTCTATAGTTTATATTTTTAACTAGTTTTTGGCTGCGGCTTCGCGTAGAAGTGTTTTTGCTTGTCTATCGGGATCTCGCAAACCGTGCGGCCTTTTTTGGCACTATATCAAAAATTATAGTAGTAAAAAAAATCAACAAAAACGGTAATAACAAAATTGAATGACAAAGTAACAGTTCAAAACATCAAACAATACGAAACATTCAAAACAAAGACGCATACAAGGCCAATGGCCATACGCTCTCGTACTAATTGACAGATGACGCGAGTCAAACGATTTGACAAGATGGCGGAATCGATCCGGTCGATAGGTAAAGTCACGCTATATTGTAATTGAGTTTGGTTTTACACAATATAAGTTGACGAGATTAAAATTTATCTTTTTAGTTTTTTTTTTACTTACTTATTAATAATTTTATTTCCAGAACAATACAGGTCCAACTATAAAAAAGGTATATTAGGTACAATAAAATTAAATAAACTAAAACTATAATAAATCTAAAAATGGACCCTGCGGCATGGTGCCAAAGATGCTGGTAGCATTTCCCCGAATTTTTAGTTTTATAACAAAATAATGTATTTTAAGTGATTTGTGTTTATTATTACGAAATATTTTCAGCTATGGAGATGTTTTTTGTTCTTTCAGTATTCAAGTATATTTTTTTTAAAGTATTGACCTGAAACAGTCATGGCGTGGAATAGAAAAAAAAAATGCCACCGTACCCAAGCTATTTAAAAAGGATAATGGATCACCACGTCAAAATTTGAAATGATCGATCGTCTAAGAAGGATCTGATGTGGCTTTAATTTCGAGCTAATTCTTAGCCTTTCTAGGAGCTGCTACTAAACGCGCAGATATCCTACTAATATTATAAATGTGAAAGTTTGTGAGTGAGTGAGTGAGTGAGTGAGTATGTTTGTTACTTTTTCACGCAGAAACGGCTGGACGGATTTGGATGAAATTTGGCGAAAAGTTAGTTTATAACCTGGATTAAAACATAGGATACTTTTTATCTCGGTATTCCCACGGGATAGGGATAAAATCTCGAAATAACAACCTCTGGGCTTAGAGTCATGAAATTTGATATGTAGGTAGTTAGACGTTTGGAATAACAGATAGGTGACTTTTTGACCCGATATTCCCACGGGATACCTAGGGATAAAATCTTGAAATAACAACCGCAGGGCTTAGAGCCATGAAATTTAGTATGTAGGTAGCTGGACCTCTGTAATAACACATAGGCTACTTTATATCCCGATATTCCCCCGGGATAGGGATATAATCTTGAAATAATAACCGCTGGGCTTAGAGTCATGAAATTTAGTATGTAGGTAACTGGACGTCTGGAATAACACGTAAGGGACTTTTTGACTCGATATTCCCACGGGATACCTAGGGATAAAATCTCAAAATAACAACCACTGGGTTTAGAGCCATGAAATTTGGTATGTAGGTAGCTGGACCTCTGGAATAACACATAATCTATTTTTTACCCCGATATTCCCACGGGTTAGGGATAAAATCTTGAAATATTAACCGCTGAGCCATGAAATTTGGTATGTAGGAAGCTGGATGTCTAGAAAAACACAAAGACGTTTTTTTGACCCGATATTACCACGGGATACCTATTTTATTTTGAAAAAATGACTTTCTGCCAAGTTTCTTGCGGCGCATTCTTCTTGGCAATGATGGTCTTTCCGAAAGCGCTGGTAGTATAAAAAATGACGTGTAAAAGTGCCCATTGCGGCCTATTTACTGAGTAAATGATTTGAATTTGAATTTTGCATTTGAATTTGGATAGGGAAAAATTTTGAAACTTCAGCACTGGGTTTAGAGTCTTGAATTTTGTACAGTTATTCACAACACAACCTCAATGAAGACCACGATATAAATATTGGAAATTTCCAGGGAAATTTTGTAAAATCCCGAAAATTTCAATTGCAGCTACCACACCGAATAGTTTACGCGTGCGAAGCCGCGGGTAAAAGCTAGTAGTTTATAAATGTTGACTTTGCAGATAAAGGACAACCGTCGCGCGGACAAGATCAGCGCCGGGCCCCAGTCGCACATACTGGAGGGGGTGACGTGGGACGAGGCCAGCAAACTGGTGGGGGAGGACGCCGCCAACACGCACACTGGCGACCACGTGGTGAGCACACACACACACACACAGACACAGACACACACACACACACACACACACAGGGTGTCCACTAATCCAATTTCATTTTGATAACAAGCTTTTTTTGCTGACTGTACTTTTTGTTGACTGTACTTGCATTGTCACCCAAACTACATTTGCATACCAAATTTCAAGTCGATGCTATTAACCGTTGAAGAGTTCCGTCCTGCGGAGACGATCCTGGCTGGACTACCAGGATAACACTACTAGATTATTGTATTGTCACGCGATTTACGTAAGTTTTCCAAATTTCAAGTCAATCTTGACTACTGCAAGTTTGTCAAATTTAACTTGCAAGATTTGATTACAGACAGACAACGGGACAGGTGAAATTAAATAAAATCTTGTAAAAACTTGTCATTTCTTAAAATTTAGCCCAATATTTTTAACACCAGTCGTTCCAGTTCTGGGCGACGTATTAAAGAGTGGCACCATAAAGACGTCAACGAAAAAGTGAGCACGTTTGGTGTGCAGTAAATTCCCATCATCGGGTCTAGATTAATATCTCGGGCAGTAAAAAAATCATATAACCTGGTTTGAAATGTACTTGATTGGCCAGAATTGTGATCCATGCCAGATGTGATTTAGAAATGTGGTCGGGGAAAAGTTTGGATTTTTTTTTTCATTATTTGTAGTGGACACCCTGACATACATACACAGACACACGCACTTTTTACTAATGTGGAACACTCGCTGCCTGTAGGGCAATAAATCATCGGTGCGCTTTGGACGCTTCGTTTCGATTTGGTTGGACCCGCAATCTGACATTTTGACAGTCGCATTAAGTGGCAGGTGCCGAAAGCGCAGCCAGCGGTGTCGGCAATTTTTGAAAAAATATTAGTTTTTCTTTTTACAAATATACAATTTTACTCGCAAATGTGATGAAAAACATTGTATGCCGCACGGACGGTACTAGAATTACCAACATCGACTCATTAAAGCCCCCAGTCCTCGACTTCGGGCTTCTAATAGACTCTCGTTCGTAATTCCTTATTTACCGCCCTTAAGACACAATGTACTATTGAATTTTGAGTCGAAGAATTTTAGACCAGTTGCTATTTAAACGAAAACATACACTTACCCCCTTATTCATAAAACTTAACAAGCCTATGTTAACTAACAAATGCTTTGTCCCTTTCTAACAAATACAAATGTCGAAGTGACAGATAAGGACAAAAGAATTTTAGCGGCATTTTAACTAAAATAGGTTTGATTGTCGTTTATGAATAAGGGGGTTAGTTTCTAACTGAGATGTGAGAATGTTTTTTGATGAACGAATAGAAATGCTTCATTTACCTACCTATCTTCGCAAAGTACATACAGGGTGGAAAGTTGAGATGGGGCAGCAAGGGCAGCTACTAGATCCCTTGCTGCTACGCGAAAATGCTCTTAGGAGACCTTTACTAACTTTTTGAGTGATGACAATCGACATTCTCAGATTTTTGATAAAATGTACAGTCAGCGAGAAAATCGACAGATTTGACTTTTTTTTTAATGCCAATCGGTCCCATTTCTATCAAGGATTAAAACACTCTTTGAGACCAACTAACGTTACAGTACTAGAACACCCACAAATCAAATAAAACTTTTTCCATACAGTTCGTAGGGTACTAATTTGCAAAGTGAAACTTTCGCATGTTGTTTTTTTACGAATATGAATCCTTTATGCTTAAAGAAAATTAAACAGTATGTAGACAACTAAAAACTGAACATTTTAACTAAAGTTAGTGTCTTAACTCAGTATTGCTGCCCCATCTCAACTTTCCACCCTGTATAGTGAAAACAGCTGAGCTGAGCGAGGCTAAGTAAATGAAGCGTTTCTATTGGCTGATGAAAAACACATTCCTCGCAACGAAACTGAGCTTTAGGGTCTCCCGAAACCTATCGACGCTGAATCGGCTTTAGCCGATCAAAAAATTCTTTATGTCCACCCGATATGAGCGGAAAAGACGTCGATCGACTCGGCCGATGCGATTCGTTGCAGCCATGGTGTTATGAGATGGCAAATAACGACGTTTACCGACGGGGAGACGTCTGTTTCGCTCTTATTGCGTGAACATAAAGCGATTTTTGGTCGGCTAAAGCAGATTCCGTGTTAATAGATGTGGCGAGAACCTTAGAATAACTAACTAACTAGTTTTTCTCAGTGACCCAAAATGAGTCTTGGCCTCCGAAACGAGAGCTTGCCACTTAACCCGATCGGTGTGCAACTTCACGCCAATTGTCGGCTTGAAGCTGTCGCAGATCCGCCTCCACAGACCCTTATAATGCTAGACCCTTAGAAAAGCATTATTGAATGAGGGCTATCGTTTTTTTGTCTTTCTAGATGGCGCCACTGTTGCGTGAGGTTCTTAAGTGTGGCTTTCAAGTCTGTTATTACGGGCGTGAAAACAAAGTTCAGATTAAAATCATATTTAATACACCTTAAAACCGTACCATAAAAATATCGAGCAACCACAGTGTTGCGTAGTCCCGTTTTGTTCGGAAGAAAGGGAGGACAAAAGTTTCCAAAAGACAAAACTGTCTCGAAACACAGACATTCATTGCCCCATAACGCATAATTTCAGGTAATGCAAAATATTCACAAAATTATTCTAATTATAAATAAACCCGCGTAGCTCGCCCAAAAACTATTTTCGGAGACCTCACGCTACACTAGCGCCTCTAGCGGCGAATTCATACGCGACAGCCCTCATTAATTGTTCCTGCTCGCTAGGTGCTGATGGGCGCCGCGTCCAAAGGCATCATCCAGCGCGGCCACCAGCACAACGCGACCGTGTACAGCGCGCCGTACGCGCGGAACCCGTTCGAGCACGTCACCGACAGCGACATCGCCGAGTACCGCCGCATAGTGGAGCGCCGCGCGCGCACAGACTGTGACTACTATTTTTTTTATAGCCTTTTTTTCCAACATTTTATAGTATATCGAATACCAACTGAAATATAGATACACAGAAAAACCAGAAGAAGAGACCAGCTTCTCAGCATTCCGTGCTGCGTGCCATACCCCTACACCACCACTGGACAGGAGTACAGACACGAATTTCTCCTATGCACCGCATATCTCAGCTTGTTTGTTCGTTATTTAGTCGCTTAAGCGGCGACACTAGCGACATCTATGTTGTAGCCCTCATCGAGAAACTTTCAACATCCCATTGGAACTAACCGCTCACCCGGACAAGAGATGTCGCTATTAAGCAATCAAATTAAGATTGGTTTTTGGAGTCTTTTTGTATTCTTTTGTGTATCTATATTTCAGTTTGTTTGTACTTTCGATATGCATTAGATAAGATGATATGCTATAAAATTATAAAACTACTATAAAAATTAAGATTGATTTTTGGAGTCGTTTTGTACTTTTTATTTCAACTCCAAATTTGTTACTTTATTGGTCATCCCGTAAAACCATATCGAATCATAATTTCAATCATAATTTGATTGCTTAGTAGCGACATCTCTTGGTCCGGGTGAGCGGTTAGTTCCGAAAGAATGTAACGTCTCTCGATGAGAGCGAAACATAGATGTCGCTAGTGCTGCTGCTTAAGTTGCGTAGTAAAAAAAGCAACCTGCCTGAGATATTTGTGCATAGGAGAAATTCGTGTTTGTACTCCTGTCCAGTGGTGGTGTAGGGGTATGGCACGCAGCACGGAATGCTGAGGACCTGGGCTCGATTCCCAGCGCTGGTCTCTTTTTCTGCTTTTTCTGTGCATCCATGTCTCAGTTTGTATTTTCGATATAGTCTATCGATTGTATCGTGATACTATCGTGGCTTTGAAAATCATTCATACTATCGACCCTTGACGATACTATCGATTAATGAACATAATACTATTGCTAACGATCAGTGGTATCGATACTCTCGATTAACGATCAATAGTAAAGGCTGACCAGAATTATAAAAAACCTCGCCATATTGCGGAAAACCAATAGAACTAATTTCTTGCACTGGTAACACTTAATTCAAATGTCATCTGTATTGCTGTCAAAGTTAAACGTTGTTTGCGCGTGGTATTTTGAAGTTTTATTTTGTGTTTTTGTGCGTTAAAATGTGGAAGATTAGCCATAGCCTTGGAAGGATAACAATTCACAATGTATAAAAGTATTTGTCATAGAAAAAGTCTGAGGGATTAGAAAATATTCCTTTTAATAACATCACCGACAATGTTGTCAGGTTTTTTTATATTCCTGGTCAGCCTTTATCGATACTATTGATGCTATCGATTGATAAAAATAAGTAATACTATTGCTAAAGATCAATGGTATTGCTAGTATCCATAGGGATAAAACCTCGAAATAACCGTTGGGCTTAGAGTCATGAAGTTTGACATGGTTGTTTTTATGTAATTTTCAGGAATTCCCACATGAATTTTGTAAAATCCCAGAATTACAATTCAACTGCTGGTTTAATGATTTACGCGTGCGATGCCGCGAGTAGACACTAGTTGTATATAATAGTAGTTTATGCAACTGTTACGTAATAAGTGTGGTTTTATGAAACGAGACGAAGCAAGAAATTTGTTATAGCAAAATCGGTTGTTTAATGGTGATAACTATGCATAATCTGAAATTAACGACGTTATTATTATTGTAATTGCTGGTCATTGCCAAATGTTTTTGAACGCATTATAGAGGACTTATATGGGTGTAGATAAAACTTATTATCTACTCTATCTTGACTGTCTGTCTGTCTGTTGCAGACGACACGGACCTTTCGGAGTCGGAAGCCATCAGCGCGGCGCAGATCACTTCACCGGCGAGCGCGCCCTCCGAGACCGAGGAGGAGTCGCGGGATGGTACGTGTGTAATGCTTTAATGTTTATTTTGGCACAAACGGTACAATTGTACTTACATATAATGTGGTCACATCTAACATTAACCAATAAATATGCCATCATTAGTTAATACATAAATAAAAACCGGCCAAGAGCGTGTCGGACACGCCCGAAATATGGTTCCGGAGCCATTACGAAAAAATTTAGTATTATTTTTTTAAGGATTTCGTATTTTGTACGGAATCTTCCAAGTTTAGGTATATTTTATACCTTTGGCTGCTATTTACTCTTAAACTACTAATAATTCTCAAGAAAACTTGACCGTTATAGTTTTCCTTGTAAGTTTGATATACTTACTTACTACCATCCTGAATTATTTATAATTTTTGCACCCACCGGTTTAGATTTTAGAGGGGGGGGGGGGACGCTCGATTTTAATGAAAATTTGCACTTTAAAGTTGAATAAGGAGGGTAGTCGTAACTCTTGCGACGTAAACATCGTTTGCGCTGTGCTCTGTTTATAAAATGCAAAAATAATATCTTTAAGTAATAATTTGTTTGCAAAATAGTTTGGAAATAAGTATTTACACGCTAAAAAGTGACTCTGAATAAGGTTTTATGGTACTGGTTATGAATGAGTGACAATCAGTGTAAAACGTCTCGATTATAAACTTAGCCGTACAACCGTTATTAACTCAGTGCACCTGTGACTGTATCGATCGACTACGTACGCATAATAACAAAATAAACTATTATTATTGCAAGTTGTTAACTATCTGTGCAAAAATGAATTGCTTGGCCTGCAGCGAGGCTGTGCACAAAGACTTACTGCTTATGTGTTCATCGTGTAAGGGCGGTTATCATTATTCTTGTGTCAGCGTGCCGACAGAGCACTACGAGAAATATGTCAAAAGTGGTAATAATACCTGGCGCTGCCCGTCTTGTAGTAACGTGACGCGGCGTCGAAGAGGTGAGGATACTCCAGTGACAAAACATTACGAGCGGTCGCCGCCGGGCTTGTCAAACACGGACATGTCTATATGTGAGGAGACGCCGAGCTGCGACCACAATAAGATCGAAAACCTGCTACTACGCGCCCAAGCTGCCAATAATAGTTCTATGGAGCTTAGTTTAAATAAAATAACGGATTCCTTATCGAGTATGTTGGATGCGAAATTAGCAAATGTTCAACGGGATCTGGCGATGATTGACTCGAAATTGAACTCGACAAAGCAAGAGATCTTCCGAGAAATAAAAAAAGAATTTAGCCACGCTCTTGACAAAATAAAGAAAGATTTCTCAGATACAACCGACTTTTTAAGTGAGGAAATCAAAAGCTTCAAAGCAAATCTTTCTTCTGTGAATGTTAAAGTACAAGAACTTCAATCAGAGAACTTGCGCCTAAATGCAGAATTACAGTCTCTGAAAAATAATCAGAAATGTTTGCCCGCCCCATCGGAACTTCATGAAATAGTCGACCGAATGCAGATGGAAATAAACGAAAGGGAGCAGGCCCTGCTTCTTAACGACGTGGAAATAAGTGGAGTACCGGAGCACAAAGCGGAATCTACAACTCATATCGTGCAAGCTATTGGCATAAAATTGGGTATGAACATAGACGAACGTGATATAGTCAGTGCAAGCAGAGTGGGCCCAATTCGAGCGACTAACACCGAGAGTACAGCTGAGACCGATGTCGCCAGCGACTCCGCGACCGCGACCGCGCCCGCGCCGCGCCCGTTCCCGCGCCCACGGCCACGCCCGCTCGTCGTGCGCCTCTCTCGGCGCGCGCTGCGAGATGAAGTATTGCGTAATGCACGGACTCGCCGAGGACTGGATACCAAGGACATTGGATTACCAGAGCATCAACCGGCGAGAATTTATGTCAACGAGCGTCTAACGAAGACCAATCGTATGATCTTTTGGAAAGGACGTCGGGCTGCAAGCACTGCCAACTGGAAATTCGTCTGGACGAAGGAAGGACGTATTTATGCAAAGCGCACTGACGGCAGTGACAGTAGGAGTGTTCATCTTAAATTAGAAAAAGATGTACAGCGTGTTTTTGGCGTGGATCCCGCTACATTTATCACTAAATAATAATGGCTATTTTATTCATCGTTACAACCTTTTTAATCGCTTTTTATATGTATGCTGCTACCGCTATAAAAGTGCATTATTTAATACTATGTTATTTACCCCAACTGGTCTGCTGGAAGTGTTTGTTTATGTTTACTATTTAATGGTTCCAATACATATTGTATTTTGCACTGATTATATGTTTAGAGAAAGAGGGTCTTATACAACTGGAGTAACCAAAGTCTTGTTTTGGTATTTTTGCAAAACATATATCACAAAATCACTCATCAAAACTACACAATGCACAATTTATTCTTCATCAGTAATTTCTATACATGCTCAAATGAAAAATACTGGTTTCTTTTGCAATCGTCCATCTTCTCGTCTACAAGCTAACCACTATATACATACAGATATATACTTTTACTGATATGTCGCGTAAAAAAATAAGACGTTTAAAATTGGCATTACTAAACGTTCGTTCCTTGAACACGGGTCGGGACGAGATTGTGGCTGCGGTGGACGAACACAGACCAGACATCTTAGCGTTGAACGAGACATGGTTACGAGTAGACGAAGACAAAACTATACCTTCTATTCCCGGTTACATCCTAAGAAGTAAACCACGCTCGAACGGACAAAAAGGTGGTGGCGTAGGATTCTATGTCCGTAACGATATATCAGTACGGGTGAAGCCTCACCCTTCGGCCACACTCGAACAGATGTGGCTGGTACTAAAGGTACAGGGAGTAGGAAGTTTCGCTATCGGTACAGCATATAGACCGGAGACCGTGTCTGTGGACTGTGCAATTGAATCCTTGAGTGACTCTTTGGACATGTTCGCTTACTGTAATGGTATTTTTCTACTTACAGATTTTAATATTAATTTGAAGTTACCAGATAACCCTAATGTAAGGAAACTTGTGTCATTTATGTGTCAAAGAAATTTAGAGCAAATGGTTAGGGAGCCTACCAGAATTACACATAGTACTGAAACTTTAATTGATTTAATTATCACAGACTGTCCCAGTTACTTGAACAGAATATATGTAAATCATAACCCTATAATTAGTGACCACGGAATGGTCATAGCAGAACTAAATATTCCAAAACCCAAGAAAACTTTCCAATACATTTATAAAAGACCATTAGGTAACATTGACAAGGTGAGCTTTGAGACGGACCTGAATCAATGGAATGGCAGGATGTTTTCAAATTAAAGGATGTAAATGAAAAGGTAAAACGGTTTAATCAGCTACTTACATCATTATTTGATAAGCATGCGCCTATACATAGAGTACGAGTCGGCTCTCACTCCTACCCATGGATTACTGACACCATTAAAGTAATGATGAGGTTGAGGGACTCCGCTCTCAAAAGATCGCGTAAAACAAATATTAATTCTCACAGGGAGTACTACAAAAGCCTCCGAAACTATACGAATAATGCACTTGAACGTGAAAAGACAGCCTACTTTACATATTATGTTAATAAAAATAAGCATCAACCAAAACAGATGTGGAATCGTCTCAAGAACTCGGCGTCTTTGGGAGACAATGGCCAGCCGCTGATCCCAGAACATTTAGCTAAGCCGGATGAAATTAATAACTATTTTTTGAAATTGCCGGGTAGTTTGGATACGGACCGCGAAACTCATACGTCTTTTAAAAATGATGAATCAAATGATCAACATTTTGACATAAAATTATGCACGGAAGATCAAGTCTCTAAAATTATTAAGGCAATAAACACAGAAGCTGCTGGTCATGACAATGTCTCCATTGAGATGGTAAAACTTACACTGGACGTAACTCTGCCCGTAATTACGCATATAGTGAATATCTCAATTCAATCAGGTGTCTTTCCTGAGTACTGGAAACTTGCTAAAGTTAGGCCCATACCTAAATGTGGCAAAACTGAGGACTATAAAGACCTGCGTCCAATAAGTATACTTCCTGTACTGTCCAAAATAATAGAAAAGGTAGTTTGTGAACAACTTAGCAGGTATCTGGAAGAAAGAGATTTATTGCCGGTCGTACAGTCGGGATTTCGTGGAAAACACGGTACGGCAACCGCCCTCGTAAAGGTCACAAGTGATGTTAGTACAGCTTCAGATATGGGTATGGCCACAATACTCGTCCTTTTGGATTTTTCCCGCGCTTTCGACTGTCTCAATGCAGAATTGTTACTAGCAAAAATGGCTTATTACGGTGTGTCCAAATCGTCTTGTAACTGGTTTAAATCCTTCCTCACGGGACGACAACAGTTTGTTGAATTGCAAACAGCACAGGGGTTGCCTTCTAAATCAGAAGTTAAAAATATTGGCAGAGGTACTCCACAGGGATCTGTTTTAAGCCCATTATTGTTCATTTTATATACAGCTGATCTCGTAAAACAATTAAAACACTGCAATGTTCACCTCTATGCGGACGACACACAGCTTTATTATTCCTTTAATCCTAACGAAACTAGTCAAGCAATCAGTAAGATAAGCGAGGATCTAGAAGTCATAGCGGACTGGTCATTAAGAAACAATCTTGTGCTAAATCCATCTAAATCGCAATTTATGATCATGGGTAATAAATGGCAGCGTTGCAAAGTCATTGAGCAAAATCCAAAGATATATTTGCGGTCAGAATCTGTGTCTCGAGTGGAACATGCAAAGAACTTGGGCTTGCTGATAGACGGGCAGATGCGCTTTGAGGAATACGTCAACATCAAGATCCGAAATGCCTTTTATAAACTTAAAACCTTATATCATATTCGAAAATATTTGTCAGAGAATGTTAGAGAGATCCTTGTGGAATCGTTAGTCCTTTCACATTTTAACTACTGCGATATAGTATACGGGCCAAGAATATTAGAGAAGACAAAAAAAGCAATCCAGCGTGTTCAAAATGCTTGTGTTCGATTCTGTTATGACATACCAAAGCGTGCGCACATAACACCTTATCTAAATAACAGAGATAATTTAAATATGAAAAGCCGGAGACATTTGCACTTGGCAGTCTCTGTGCGCAAAGTTATCGAATCCGGTAAACCGGAATATCTTTACGAGGAACTGAAGTGGGTAAAAGATGTTTGTACTAAGTCCATACGACGATGTAGGGAGAACACACTAGTGGTTCCTCGATTTAAAAAAGCTTTATCCAAGGGGAGTTTCAAGTATGCTGCAGCGAAAATTTGGAATAATCTGCCTCCACCTCTGCGTGAACCAATATCTTTGGCTAAATTTAAAGAATTAGTTAAAAAGCATTTGCTCGAGCTGCAGAAACTAAATTAAGAAATTGTATGCGAACACTGTATGGACACCAATACGAGAACCAGGACTTAGACTATACTTTATACAACTGTCATGAAACCTCTACAATACTGATACATATGCATATATATAGACATGGATAAATACATACACATATATAGCATACTTACATACATGCATGTAAAAAAAAATATACATACATATATATATATACACGAACATAAATATAATGTATATACACGAACACAACGCAAACCACTAACTTCAACCAAAATTACCCCTCGTGTAGGGGCCAAACTGAAAATCAGCGCTGGTCGCGTCATGTGATCAGCATTATGCTGAGTTTGGTACCCAGTGCCAACATGACTATAAACATGAATATTTGTAAACATTATCAATAGAAATGTGTAAATGTATAAAAATGTAACTTGATAAGTATTAATGTTAGGCATTAAAGTTTCATTTCATTTCATTTCATTTCATTTCATTTCATTTCATTTCATTTCATTTCAATATTTTGCAAACAAATCACTGAATCGAAAAATCGTTTTAGCAACCCCCTAATGGTTTTAAAAGACCAACGATACCCCACAATATAAGGTTTTATGAGAAAAAAAAACCCACCCCCACTTTATGTCTATGGGAGGTACTCTAAAAAAAGTTGTTTTTGAATTATTTATTGTACAATTTTGTCGGCATAGTTTACATATATATTCGTGCAAAATTACAGCTTTCTAGCACTGATAGTCCCTGAGCAAAGCCGCGGACGGACAGACATGGCGAAACTGTAAGGGTTCCTTTTTTGCCATTTTGGCTACGGAACCCTAAAAATTAGGTAAATTGGTGTTCTTAGAATTGTCTAACACAACATACACGATGATTTAATGAAATACGTGTTCATGAGAGAAAAATAAATACCTATAAAGGGTGTACTGCCGCTTCGGCAAAATATTTTTCGCCTAATTTCACTTCCCAAAAAACTTATCGCAGTACTTTCATTTCCCAAACGAATCTTTAACATATTTACATTTCGCATTTTATTCATTTGGTCAAATTATCATTTGGCATAATTTTACTTTGTCAAATTTTATAACGACAAACGTTTACTAAGCAAACGTTTTCTTTTGGCTAATATTGTAAAAAATGATTGTACAAAATGTAATTTCGCACAAACCAACTGCTACCAGAAAAGTAGGTTAGATTAGGTTAGAACTGCGTCCCCCGCAAAAACGAACTGCTATCAGAAAAGTAGGTTAGGTTAAGTTAGCACTGCGCCCCAAAACATTGGGTTCCGCTTTCGTTTCCGACAAAACCACATCCGTTACATCTTTGATGTGAAGTCCCAATCCACACTAACCCCGCGTGGGTACTTCGGCCTAAGCCATCTCATTCTCGGAGCTGTATTCACAAGTGGGACGAATATAGGCCGAGATGAGATGATGATGATGACTATTACTCTACTACCTTCCCATAGTACAGTCAGCAGCAGAACTGGATGAGCAGCACTCTTATTTCGTTAGCAGTAGAGTCGTGTGTAGATAATATTGTGCACCGTAACTAAAATACTTACCACTTCTGCTGCTGACTGTACAAGCTTTGCTTAGTTTGGGACTAGGTCAATTGGTGTCAATTGTCCCATGATATTTTATTGTTCTCTGGTTGTACTTTTCTAAAATTGTATTCTTGTTTTTTGCAGAACACCGTGTGCTAAGAATAGAGACCAAACAAGTGCCGGTCAGGAGTCAGCCAGAAGTCGTTTTGAGCGACGGTGAGTGAAAAAATTTTTTTTACTGTCACAGGTAACCGGGGTACAGTCTGACAGACTCTCACTAACTCATTTAGGTACATTTTGACTACGACTCAATTACCGACAGCACTCACTGAAGTAATTTACTGACAGATACGCTCGCTAACTCACTTAATTCACTCACAAAGTGACTTGACTCGGTGTTATTTGTTTACCGACTTGATCTTTTTTGCCGGGTTCGTCTCAACAGAGATTATTCCGAACCGGTGATGGAATTTTTGTCATTCATAAGTTTGGTCATTCATAAATTGAATAAAGATATTTTGACTTTGATTTTGACGGCCTAATTTAATGACTGACTCACTCACTAACTGACTTGACTCAGTCTTAACTTACTGACGTACTCACTAACTTTTTAAAGAGTAACTGACTGGCTCACCGACAAACGGTATCACTTACTAAATTGAATCACTGACTGACCCACACTAACCGACTTTACTCACTTACTGACTCTCTCATCTCACTCACTACCCTTTTTTTAGAATAAGCTAGTTTTTCCTATATTTCACTTTGCACTACTGATAAGTTTTTTTTTTTTTTTTTAAATTGTTTACGCACGATATTTTTTGACGTGCATGTTTTTTTAACTTCCTTTATTGATTATTTGTAGATTTGGAGGACGGTAGATAAATGGGCATTTAAAAAAATAGCAATTTGTTTATTTTTGCGTTACATAATTTTATAACTACCCAGTTTTATTCTTGTTCCGCAACAGCAAATGGGCATTTTCCCAAAAAATTGTACTTTTTCTTCTTTTTTTAATTTTAGGAAAAATATATTTTTTCCTACTCAGAATCAAGAGCACAATCGACTCATGATCATGAAATTTGTATGAAAAAATTACTAAATTACCTACATTAAATTACATTTTTTTTAAAACGCCCAAATGTCTAATTTATTTTTAAACGCTCTATGGCTTAGTTTTTTAGTTTTTTCTTTCCTGCGCATGTGTATGATACAAATATGTTTTCGTAGTGGATACGACAGATTTTCTACAAGCGGAGCGGGCCCATGCGGAGAGGACCAAAGGTTAGTTTAGAAAAAAAACGCACGTGTGCACTTGGAGACTAATGGTGTTAAAAAAAAGAGTATTTTTGTTTTTTTGTGACTACCTACAGTCAAGGAAATTGAATCACTACCCAGTTACGAACTTTTGTGCTACTAATGTCATATTGACATTCCATACATCTGCTAAAGAAATCATGACAAAAATGATTATGAATAGGTTCCACCGTGGGACGTGAATTAATTTCCTTATCTGTACAATTATTAAAATATTGTAGCTCAATGGTTTGGTTGTGATAAAAACATGTACTCTTTTTTGTGTTCAGAAATATGTTTTTTTAAGAGTTTGTCCGCGGCCAATTATTTATCATGGTTTAATGACAACAATGTACAAAAAATACAACTGACTATTAAACAAACTTAAAAAATCATGTTTCACGACATCGCACTACTAATTCTTACTAATCTCTATTTATTTTTAAAGATGCACTTGTTCTATTATTTTTCTGTCATTTAAATCTTTCTTTTCAAATTACTAAATATATTTATGTTTATAAATATTATTTATGCTCCTAAATTGCGCCTGATATATACTATCAGTTTTTTCTATACCGTGCATAACGCGCATGTTCCGGAAAGATCATAGGTGCGACTGCGCGACCATCCATAGGCCACCCTTGCGAGCGTGGCCAAAGGTTCATTTCCTCCACTCGCTTCAGCGTGTTTGTAAATGGCAATGAATTCTTCAGCGCCTGAACGTGATCCGAATCTGCTGTCCGATGACGAGGTATTCCTGGACTCGCCGGCGGCGTCAACCGCGTCGTCGGCAGTGACGTCGCCAGCGCCCATCGTGCGCGTGCAGACGAGGGTCCTCGGAGGTAGGGGGCTGGCTGGGGCGCTGGGCGGTCTGATGACGGGTCTGATTGCAAATCCACGTCATATAGTAGGAACAGTTGGGTGAATATTTGACATGACACCTTCGGCCACTTTGGAGACCAAAGGTTCCAAACCAGTTTAGAAAACAGAATTATTTTTCTTTTTCGGAAACCTGGTTTCGAATGAAAACTATTTTGTTCTTATACGAAACCAGTTACGAACGAACACTTTTTGTTCTTGCACGAAACTAGGATCAGGGATCGACTTCTGGTTTTTTACTGAAGCTTATTTTCACAGTAGTGTTTTTTTTTTTCAATCAGAATCGACACAGACACAGTGTTGATGGAGCTCCGCTCACGCGGAGCTCCTACTTTTGTGTAGTTTTGGCCCTCCGGGCCGATGTAAACTTAACATAAGCTAAACCTTCCTATATACCCAGAGATATCAGGTTCGTGGTGTGGCAACGCACCAACAGCTCGCCATAAGCTGCCCTAAGATGACTGACTGCACTGCTTGCTGCCACAACAATCACAGTATAACAAGTTTCCCTACAGTAATCCTACGGAGACGTCTAGACAGAGCAATCGTGCGGGGCGTGAGGGGTGAGACGCGGGTGGGAGGAGCCCCAGCTGCATACTTCGCCGTTCTTAGTAGCTTGGGACAAGTCTTCTAGGGCTATCGCGTTTTTTTTAAACATTTTAATTTATAATAAAATTATTATGGAGCATACGACATGTACTGTGAGTGCGTGCAAACTTCATCTCGCATAAATAAGGAATTAAGATTCATCTATTTATATAATTATATTTATTTATTTTTTATATAATTAAATTCAATAACAGGAACTTTAAGTCCGTTAAGTCTAGAAACCGAAAGTATTTGTCGGTTACTAATCTATGAAAGTATATTTTGTAGAAAAAAAGGTTTTGCCACCCCTAATTCATTTTGTTTTATATAATTTCTTAATACCAATATGTACCGATTCGTAAAAGACATCTATCGTCCAAATTTTAAACTTGTGACAACCCTTCCTTACTTGCGTAAATACCTATACAGGCTGCTTGTTATACTGTGGCACAACACCATCGGACGATGGGATCGTCTCATACCTACGCCTTTATTATAGTTATTAACGATGGCTTTGAGTCCGTCCTATGGTACTCGGGGAGGTTTGGTTTTTACGTAACTTTAGGATACACTTCTCTCCGTGTGGTACCTATATGACGTTGGTAAATTTGCAATCAGATCCCGTATTATTGTAGCTTACTGGTTTGGTGAATTGAGTGGGACGATGTGATCGTATATTGATGTAGTGATAGATTGAACAAAATGAAAGAGAAAAATGAATTATTGTTGAATGTCGTCAAATCTTTACGCGGGTCGATCATTGATTTGTTGTTTGGTGGTATTGGTGGATTTCTTAGTCAATGGAACGATATATTGATGGAGAATTGGGGTGGATTGATTTTTCGTTGACTTATGTGTCAATGCCAATGTATCAGTGAAGGTTTACTGCCAAGATAAATATCGCTAGTTGGCTCTATAATTGACCAATCCCAAACCTGACGCCACAGATATAGATTACACTAGATAACGCAAACACCTCAATCTGTATGAAAACCAACCGTGTCACTTTTTAGGGTTCCGGAGCCAAAATGGCAAAAACGAAACCCTTATAGTTTCGCCATGTCTGTCTGTCTGTCCGTCCGCGGCTTTGCTCGGGGACTATCAATGCTAGAAAGCTGTAATTTTGCACGGATATATATGTAAACTATGCCGACAAAATGGTACAATAAAAAAAAATCAGGGTACCTCCCATAGACGTAAAGTGGGGGTGATTTTATTTTTTCTCATCTAACCCTATAGTGTGGGGTATTGTTGGATAGGTCTTTTAAAACCATTAGGGGTTTGCTAACACGATTTTTCGATCCAGTGATTTGTTTGCGAAATATTCAACTTTAAAGTGCAAACTTTCATTAAAATCGAGACCCCCCCCCCCGTCTAAAATCTAAACCGGTGGGTGGAAAAATTTGAAAAAGTTCAGGATGGTAGCAAATATATCAAACTTACAAGGAAATCTATAACGGCTAAGTTTACTTGAGAATTATTAGTAGTTTAAGAGTAAATAGCAGCCTAAGGTATAAAATATACCTACCTAAACTTGGAAGAATCCGTATAAAATACGAAATCCTTAGAAAAATATTACTTAATTTTTTCGTAAAGGCTACCGTTGGTAATGGTTTTTTATATATACTGTGACGTCTCGAGAGCGAATTAGCGATGTGAATTCCCCGATGTCCGCGCAAAATAGATTCAAATGCGCCGCCCGCCCGCGCCGTGGGGCTCGAGTCAGTCACTAGTCATGATTAGTCAGTTAGCGGTCACTCTTTGTATGGGGCCAACCCCGACGTTTGGTCGGGGTCGGACACGCGAAGTAGATGCATTTGTGTAATCTAGTGTAATCTAAATCTGTGCCTGACGCAAATGTTCAAGTTCTCAAACGGACCTCACGATTCTAGCGCCAACTAGCCACAGAAACCCTTATTGCCCGTTCTGGTAAACCTATCAGAATTTTTGGTCAATAGCCAGTCTAATTTTGTGAAATCTTGACGACCAGTTCCTTAATGTCTGTGCGTAACTGAATGAAGAGAGTGCAAGGATCGTACCATGTCGAGTCCTAAGTGAGCGTTTTATATGTCTTTGTCGACCGTTCGGTAATTATATCCTTTTGTGTTATGCAGACGTCTTTGTCTTGTCACACATTTGTCCTTGTCTTTTTTTTAAATCCATCTATGTTTATAGGCACTTGGGATGTTATTGTTGTTTGCTGACAGGGGGTTTTACATTGTACGGCTCGGATTTACTCTTCGATGTTTTGTGTTTCATCCTATTCATTGTCATAAAATACCTCTTTAAAGTCATTTGTTTTTGTTTCATCATAAATTTCATTTGTATCGTTATTTTTATATTACCGACTTATACAATTGCAGATAAATTTTATTTATTATTATATTTTTCTAATGATAAAATATTAATATCTTTGTTATTATTTGGCGTTTAATATGCTTTTTTACCATAACCTTATTGTGAGTTATTAACATATCTACCAATTCTACCATAAATATTATTTTTATGTTGAAGTTGTCAGTAAATAAAGCTATGTTTAAAAAGCATATTTAATACGCCGCATTATGCTTTAGATGTTGTGTTTGTGTTATTTTTCTTTAATACCTCTGTTTGTGTTGATTCGTCAAATTTATCTTTAAAATTTGGTGCATTCTTCACTATATTACCAATTTGAATACTTACATACAAGCCCATAATCCCTGTTACGTTGAACTTTAATCAATATCTCGTTGGGTTCAAAATGCAATACTAACGGTGAAGACTTAGTATCTATTGAAATTGGAACGCCCACTGCACGCTTTACTCTCATTACAGGTACACTAACAGAAGCTAACGAAGCACTTTCATCCAGTAAACGTTCATTGCATGACTATTCCCGAAATAACAATATAGATAAAATGATCAACAAATACGATGACAATAAGAAACATCCCAAATGTAAAGTCAGTCTCAATGATAGGCTAGGTCACGACAAAGTTACGATTAATGATGAAAAAGAAGGGATTAGGTTCGCTGAATTTGATGATACTAAAAGAGGGAATACGTTAAATTTGAGGATTGATTTAGGCTCCGATGCTGTTGAAGTTAATAAAGTAGGAGATGAACCTTTGGATCTGACCAGGAAACTAGAGCAAGGCAATCTAAGCAGTAGGTCTAGTCTGTACTCAATTCCGTCTATCGAATGGGACGGTCGCTGCAAATCTGAGTACGCTTACCGCACTCAGTCTTTGCCGAGGAATAGAAATAAGACGACCAACTTGTTCAGGACCAGGTCTTACAGTGGTTTCGCTAATTCCTATATCAAAGACCCTGAACCTAATCATTTCCACGTACCCAAGTGCAGGTCTTGCGGTTCCAGCACCAACTCTTACGTCTGGGAGCTAACAAAAGAGAAGAAAAGTCAGAAAGCGCATTCAGTATATTTCTCAGTCGATAATATACACCAAGAGTGCAATAAGGATGAAATAAGAGACGTTGTCAAAATAAAAGAAAATATTGTGCCTGTTTTCAAAGTAGCTGAGATACAGGACGAATTTGTTGAAAGCCAAGAATTCACTGAAGATAACTATTTGACTGACCTGAATAGTTTTTCTTCGGAAAATCAAACTGTAATAGAAAATGATGATAATGATGTCACTGTTACTGAAGCGAATGTAGTGGATGATAGCCGAGTTGACCAGAATAATGATGCTGATTTGTACAAGGCTGAGATTGTACATGTCCAGGAGGAAAATTCTGATGATAACGATGATACTAATGAAGGTGAATATCACAGCTTCAGTGACGAAATGGGCTTTGAAGAGGCTTATGAAAGTCCAGTCAAAGATTTAGTTGAGAAAGACATCAGGGATTATTCTGTACCGATCAATTTCTATTGCGAAGATTACAAGAAGAAAGAGAGCCCCAAGAAATCTCCTAAGAAAATAATAGAAGTTGTGAAACAGAATTTAATTTTGGAGCCGATACTAGAAGAATCTAAAAGTTCTTATGATGATTCAAGCAGTTTTAATAATGATAAAAACAGCAAAAGAGAGTCGGGAATTGTTGACTTATCTGAAGATAATGTTGATACTAATTGCGAAGTCAGTAATACCTGTAATATAAAATGTAACCAAGATACGGAAGATCTTGAACATCAAATTATAGAGACAACATACGTAGACGGGAAACGTGGAATTGACAAGGATATTAGACACGAAAATCACATAAATACAGAAGATACAACCTGTGATGAGCTTACTGCTCAAGTTGTAACTGCATTACAGAATGAAAAATCGGCACTTGAAGACGAAAATGTTTTAAATGATACATCAACAGATAATAAAGACTTTGAAAGCGCTGAACATGTATTTAAAATTCCAGAACCGATTTCACGAAGAGATAGTACCAAAGAATCAAATCATGATGAATATAAAGAGAGACATTCAAATGAATACAGTATTGCCTCAAGTACTGAATTATTGAGCTTTGATTCTACCGCAGAATTTGAAAAATATGAAGTCATTACTGATCTTTTAACCATGATTTTAAACAGCATTGACATTAAAGCTGGGACTGATTATTTTGAAAATAATAACTATTTTGTAAAAGAAAGTAATGTACCTGAATTTGAATGTACACAGGCGCCGAACGTTTCTGAGGCTGATGTTTCTGATTTAGCTAATAATATTACAGAAGAAAATTTCTCTATAACGCAAATCATTCAAAATATTGAAGGCACAACCAATTTTAACGACACGGTTTTAACTGAAATAAGTGACATTGACAGTCAATCCTACAAAGTGGCTGAGGCAATAATATATTTCATATTTAATAAAGCATGCTTTCTTGGGGCAAATAAACATAAAGTTAAGACTCGAAACATCAAAAAAGTAGTCACTATTGTCGACAATGAAGATATCTTGGGCACAGCTATGAATTTGTGGCATGATGTTGATAACTCAAACAAACAAATAAATAATGAAGAAAAAGATAATAATGAGCAAATTCAAGAAAATAATGGCAACGAAGACTTATTTAATATAACCGAAACCGGGCAAAGGAACGAAAACATTAATGTGAATTTTGAATGTTCTGATAAAAATGAAGAGACAGCCAATTTTGGATATGAAATGATAAATGAATTGCTTGATAATGTACTATTTTTAAAAAACGATCCACAATCATCAGAAATAAAAATTACAAATGATGTTAAAATAAATACAAATGAAACTTTAGCATTAAAAGGATATGATAACGTTAGCGGTAACTCAACTGACGAGAATTGTGAATCAAGTATACAAAAAGGTGCTTGCACAGAAACTGATACGATAGAAAACCTTTTTCAGTATTTAAATGAAGAAATAGAACAGAAAGAAAGTGAAGATAATGAAAAGATATGTAACAGATTCGATGACGGATTCCTTTTTGATGACAATAACATTCAACTAAACGTCGGTACACAAATTGATGTTAATATATCGGTGATAGAATTAGAAACAGAAATAAATAACAATGTAATGTATGAAAATGTTGACGAAAAATGTATTAACGATGAATTCAATAATAGTATGGAAACTGATACCGATAATGCACTAAATGAAACTGTACTCGATCCACAGTATATTCCAGACACGATGAAAAGTGAAAATTCTAATGAAACTTTCGTCGTCATGTCAGAAGAAAGTAGCAATGAAACTTACATAGTTACTAATATGAACACAGCTTTTGTACAAGAAGATTATTTCAGCAGATCATCCTCGCCACATAGAGAAAAAAGTACTTTTGAAGCATGCACCGAATCACCTATCAATCATCAAAGCGAGTTGTACGAAAAAGAAGACTCAATTTTAGGCTCACCATTTGTCAAAAAAGCTAACGTCATAGCTATGTCGCAGACAGAGCATAGAGGTGGCGTCAAATATTGGCTCTCATTTGATGACAGTTTGACAGAAACTCGACCATACAAAGCTGTCAGAAGGTACACAGACAATACCGTACCTAGTTTCTTGACTATTGATTTAGACAACGAATTTCATGAACGTGATCATTTTAAAAGAACTGGTCTACTTTTGGATGAATATGAAAAAGTTAATGAAAGCAACGTTGGTCTCGAAGAAAGTTTCGTTTCAGCCAAAGGTGTATCAGATACGTTTGACACGTGCGATTCCGAAGAGAATGAACCTAAAAAGATGCTCCTATACGACTCTAGGCCTGTATTACACACGCAGGTCAATAAAAGGCTGTATTCGTCGTGGCCACCGTTCGAGGATACCTTGTTTTATAAAATAATTTCTAAGTTTAGAATGTCAGAGAGTTTTGATCCTAGTGAATATGAGCATATGGAGGATTTTAACGAAACTTTTTAGCGTTTAGGTTTTGAAAGGCAATAGCGTGATATTGGTCTGATTTAGGTTAGGCTGTAATGAGTTAGATTAGGGGAAAGAATAGTCTGTTGCAAAGTTGAACTGGATTTTATGTTTAGTAACCTACGGTGCGGTCAATTTGCAATCTTCAATTGTCGACCCGGAATTAACGACTGGATAAAAAGTGCCCATACGGCAAATTACATGAGGGTATAAATAAATTGTCAGGTCGTGCGTTATTGTTGTGCATTCCAGAGCAACTAAAACTCTGTCGTACGACTGGGATTGGGAATTTAGTAGAATCCCTGGAGTAGACTGAATTGTACGAGAAAAATTCCATAAGTTTTAAAGTCTATTCCCTGACAAGTGTCACGAAATCATCTCGGTATAGCGGTTATCGCTTAAATAGTTTAGTCACCGTGCGTGCGCGCAGTTTCGTGATACCAGGCATGCAGTTGTCAAACGCGCGGGCGGACGGACGAGCGAACGCAATGAGGGCTATCGTTTTTTGTCTCACTAGATGGCGCACTGTTGCGTGAGGTTTTTAAGTATGGCTTTCAAAGTCTTATATTACGGGCGTGAAAACAAAGTTTAGATTAAAATCATATTTAATACACCTTAAAAACGTACCATAAAAATATCGAGCATGCCACAGTGTTGCATAGTCCCCGTTTTGTTCGGAAAAAAGTGAGGACAAAGGTTTCCGAAAGACAAAACTGACTGGAAACACCGACATTCATTGCCCCGGAACGCTTATTTGCCATAATTAATTTCAGATATTGCAAAATATTCACAAAATTATTCTAATTATAAATAAACCCGCGTAGCTCACCCAAAAACTATGAGATTTGTCAATTCGGAGACCTCACGCTACACTAGCGCCTCTAGTGGCGAATTCATACGCGATAGCCCTCATTGCCGTTCTGTTCTGGAATGCTTCGGTGTGAAGTTTCGGTATTCGCCTGTTGTTTTATGTTTGATACAGTTTTAATTGTTTAAATAAATGGGCTAATAATGGTTAATGGTTTTGTCAACCACTCCATCATGTATTTCTTAAGTTATTAGAAAAAATATGTATTCCCTACGTTGGTGATTTTTTTTAGCCCGTAAATGCCCCACCTGTGGGCAAAGGCCTCCTCTTTCCGCCATTCGTCGCAGATTATGATTTGTTTTTTAAACGTCTAAGTTTATTTCGGGAATGGTTTTTTTTTACGAGAATGCATGTCATGTTTTTTTTAAATGTTGTATGTTTTTTTCTGTGTGTTTCTAAGCTTGTTTCTGTGTATGTTAACTTTAATTTTAATTGCAAATGGTTGACTTGGTAATGTGTTTAATGTTTTTCGTTGAAGAAAGCAGCATTTGATAACGCTATAGTTTGTTGCTTGTGTCATTGTATTTTGGTATTATTTCAGGACAGGTTCTTAGATATGATTTACTCAAAGCGCCCAGCTTAACTTTACAAGACCATCAATCCTTTCTGGTTATTACACTCGTGGAAAGCCAGGGATATTTTTATACAGTTCTATTGGGGATATGGGGATCACCATGTGGTGGACAACTGATGCTCCGTTTGGGCCTTGGGGGATGCCATGTGACCCGGAGTTAGTGACTCTTAATCAATCTTAGTAAGCCGTCAAGCAGAAATAGCAAGTAAATTTCTACCCACCATATGCCTCTACGCCGACTCTCGGGACAACTTGAGTGTCACCCACACGGTGTCCACCATGGCGTTCAACACTTCGAATAACGGATTAACTTATAAGCGAACCTGAAGAAACGTTAAGAGCGTTTATTCCTGCTGAGCTGGCAACGTTGCATTTTTGTTAGTTTTTCTCGATTATTCCATAAAAATTGAATGAAAATTAAAAATGTGGTCTGGTAGAACTGTTCTTAATATATAAGTTAATGTGTCTACTCCAATACTGATGCGTGATAGACTTTTATTTTCTTTAAAAACCGTTAATAAACATTATTCGAGTAGATACATTAACTTATATATTAAGAAGTGTTATATGAGACAACATTTTTAATTTTCATTCAATTTTTATGGAATAATCGAGAAAAACTAACAAAAATGCAACGTTGCCAGCTCAGCAGGTATAAACGCTCTTAACGATATGTGCAACAAATGCTGCTTTCACAACACTTATCTGTGCTTGTACATACATAGGTCACTTTTATTAAAATATTTCTTATAACTTTGTGTTTTGTTTCTACTAACCCTATTTTGGATGGGATATTTTTGCTTGCTTGATGTCCGTTTGAAAATTATCATAATCTAAGGCCCACTGGTTTTAAAGATAAAGGAGAGGTATTTTTTTAATGACTTTAAAACTGTTTAAAATCATAAAATATATACATTTGAGATTCCCACAACTAGCCCTTTCATTTGACGTATCACACGGTATACTTTTCAATCCTTTTTTTTATTTAATTTTTAGCTTTGGCCCCAAAAATCCTCTCAAATTAAAAAATATTTTATTTCCGTAATACGTTAATGTTTGGGCATCATAAAATGTGCAAATGCGCTATATTCAAGATTCGGAGCAAATTAGTTGTCTGTGCAGACAGACAGACAAGCGAGTGATCCTAGAAGGGTTCTGTGTTGCCATTTGAATGTGCGGAATTCTAAAAAGATTGTCAATAAAATTGTAAAAAAAACGAGAGTGATAGGGTTATCCACAAAATACTTAGCAAGCAAAAATATTTCAGCCAGATGCTTTCGAAATGTTCTTTTATTTTTAAGACTGGTAACAAATCTTTTATGAATAGAAATCAGTTGTTTACTTACTGACTTTAAGTTATAAAAGCCTTGGTTACTTGTCTTATGTCTCTTATAATTTTATGCATGAAGTTTTTGGATGGTTCGGATCGTTTCGCGAAAGGAGCTATGTTCTAACGCAGAGAGGTGAGTTTCGCTTGCTTTTTGCACTTTTGTATTAATAAGTATATGACATGTGTTGTACCAATACAAAACTAAAGGCAAATTGTTTTTTTTTAAGGTATAGGGGGCAAATTGCCCGGGCTAGATATTAATAATAATGATTATACAAATTGGTGGATGGGATCACTGGTGAACAAGTTCTGTGTTAACTATGGAGATGTCAATATGTAATGTCTTAAACTAATATTGTTGTACTTGTATGTAGTGTTATTGCATATTTTTTGTAGTATGGCATAATCTATGAATTCTAAGAGACTAACATAGGGTTTAGGTACTCCAGAATTTGTCATATTCCTTACAATATAATATTAAATGAATATTATGTATGTCAATGAAAGTATACATATAAAGCCAAATTAAAAAAAAAAAAAATTAGGTTGAAAATTTAATTTAAGTACAGTGTTTTTTTTATCTGTGCAGTAGGTAATATTTCTCACTCCAATCTTGAATTTCAAACCTTAATAATTCTTTTATACATAGATAAAAAAATAGTTTTTGGGCTCGACAACACGCAACACACGTTGTCAAGCTTTGGTTTAGTTAATAAATAAAAAAATATATCAAATAAGGTGACCTGGGGCTATATATAGCTGGGGGGATATTGTATCTGAGCCGTCTGATGGCGTCCTTACGACGCCATGTTCGCCGTGTTCATGTGTGTTGTGTGAAGACAGTCTTCTGGCGAACACAACGTAAAATGGCCGAAAAGAACATGGCGTCGTAAGGACGCCATCAGATGGCTCAGATGCGATATCCCCCCAGCTACAATAGCCCCGGGTCACCTTACCGTATTTATACAAAATAAAACAAATACAAAACAAAACTGAATTTCATGTTTCTAACCGACGTTGTTTTATTGTTTTTGCAATATGTAGGTACTTTGTAGAGCTCCAGTCTGGACTGAAGTACGTACTTTTGAAACGGTTTTAGAGTTTTTTTTTTTTAATGATTTATTCGGTATTTTTCAGGTGAACATACCGTCAACGGCGACCACTCGGACGCGCACCAGAGTACCTTCTCCCACAGCAGTAAAGAGGTAAAATATACTGATTGATTGATAAGTGGTCCATTTCAGGAAGCTACCAGTCACAATTTACAAGCGGTAATATTTTTTTTTTTTTTTAATTCGACTGTATGGCAAACGAGCAAGTGGTTTCCTGATGGTAAGAGATCACCACCGCCCATAAACATCTGCTACACCAGGGGTATTGCAGATGCGTTGCCAAACTAGAGGCCTAAGATGGGATACCTCAAGTGCCAGTAATTTCACCGGCTATCTTACTCTCCACGCCGAAACACAATAGTACAAGCACTGCTGTTTCACGGCAGGATTAGCGAGCAAGATGGTGGTAGCAATCCGGGCGGACCTTGCACTAGGTCCTACCACCTGCAAATAAATAAATATCTTTTCAATGCATACCTACTGGTGAACAAAGACTGGGCGTTTTCAAAAAAAAGTGTAAACTTTTTTTTTTTTTTTGAAATTTTGTTTTTCCTACATTGAATCAAGGGCACAATCAATTCCGATAGTTTAAAAAAATGTCCCCAAAAAATGACAGTTGCGACGTTTTTTTTCATACACTCAGTATGGGCGTGACAAAACTGATTCATAAAATTTTGTATGAAAAAATGGGGACTTTTTTTTAAATGATCAGACCTATCTAAACTAAAGCGATTGTGCTCTTGATTCTGCGTAGGAAAAACCATATTTTTTTCCAAAATTAAAAAAAAAGAAAGGGTCCTGAACTATCCATTTTTCTGGGATAAAAACTATCCTATATCCTTCCTCGGGACTCACTCAAGTCATCTGTGCCCTTAGTGTAAGTCTTCGGTTACAAAATACGTCTCGATCGCGTTCGCGTTAAAATCTCAATTTGTATGCAAACACGAACAGCGCCCCTAGCGGAACGTTTGCGATGTTCGTGTTTCCATACAAATCGATGTTTTAACGCGAACGCGTTATTTTGTAACCGAAAACTTACACTAAGGGTACTTGTATACCGAATTTTCACCTAAATCGTCGGCGGTTTAGAAGTGATGAAGTAACAAACAAAAAAAAAACAGTGAGGTTTCGATTCCCAGCCGGGGCAAATATTTGTGTGAATAATACGAATATATGTTTGTTCTCGGGTCTTGGATGTTTAATATGTATTTAAGTATTTATCCATACTAATATGATAAATGCGAAATAGTGTGTGTTTGTATGTTTATATGTTTGTCCGACTTTCACGTCGAAACGGAGTGACGGATCGACGTGATTTTTGGCATAGAGATAGTTTATGGGCCAGAGAGTGACATAGGCTACTTTTTATCCCGGAAAATGCACAGTTCCCGAGGGAACAGCGCGCGATAACCGAATCCCACGCGGGCGAAGCCGCTGGCAAAAGCTAGTTTATCTATACAAGTATGTTTATCCGTTGCCTAGTATCCATAGTACAAGATTTGCTTAGTTTGGGACTAGGTCAATTGGTGTCAAATTGTCCCATGATATTTTTTTATAGACTTACAAACTTTCGCATTTATCATATTCATCATCATCATCATGTCAGCCGAAAGACGTCCACTGCTGGACATAGGCCTCCCCCAAGGCTCTCCACTCAGACCGGTCTTGTGCTTCCCGCATCCACCGCGATCCCGCGATCTTAACCAGGTCGTCGCTCCATCTTGTTGGAGGCCTACCGACAGCTCGTCGCAGTTTATCATATTAGTGAGATGTTTTTCCATCGTATTTTGTCTGAAAAGTAGCTTCAGTAAACTTCACTTCACTAAGCTACTCGTGATTGCGACGTATAAATACAAAATAAGATGACAGAACATTATTCAATTTATTCTGTACTTGCCCTGTACGCTCCCATTTCTGACGTCGCAGGGCTCTCCATCGAAGGAAGTGTCGACGGAGGAGTCCCCGAAGAAGGACAAGAAGAAGAAGAAGGGACTCCGGACGCCCTCCTTCTTGAAGAAGAAGAAGGAAAAGAAGAAGGACAAGGCCGCGCCGCAGCCCGCCTAGAGGTAGACACTTTCAATTGTAACACTCGCTTCGCTCAACTCTTTTCAATAGTCTCGACTCGTACACCTTCGTACTTCGTACGGCTTCAACTTTGATCCGAATGCAAGAAATAACCAATTCTTCAATTTATGTGGACAATTTCCTATTTGTACTGAATGGCAATTAGTCAATTAAAATAGCTACAAAGCATTAAGTATACAAGTATACGTAAAAGTCGTGGTATTTTTGTTATATTTTATATTAATACAGATCTTTGTTGCAGATAAAATTACTACAAATCACTGCCATCTCGCTTTCAAAATACTTGTAATTTTAAAGTAAGGCGACCACTGCCTCTTGTTTTTGCGCAATGCAAGCGTACCCTGGCTTCGAGGCTTGTATATTCCCATACGAGCGTTGTTCCTGAATGTTCGATCAATTATCTTAGTATACTGCAGACATGTAGTATCAAAAATAAATGTAAAGGTGCTGATATCACAAAACACAGACAGTTCAGAAATCAATCTCCGTACAAGTGCGCTCGAGCAACGCACACATAGACACTGCTCACGGACACGATATCTCGGACCGGTTGGGACCAGTGCGAGCGCGAGTGCCATCCGCTTGAGACACGCGTCTGTGAACTTTTTTGTGCAATAATGGAGCAACAAAAAAAAAAGGTTGTATAAATTAAATAATCGTGAATTTCGCAACTAAATTAAAATATTTTAGTTATTAATTTATATTTCCATTCTTCCCGTTTCATTCTCAACAATAAATCAACCAACTAGACACGAGTGCCACGACCACAATAGTTTTTTGGTGCATAAGCCATAGTTGACAACCTTAGAGCGACCGCCGAGCGTAGGTATGAAAAGTGAAGTACATACAGGAGATTTGAGCGTTCAAGTGTAACAGAACATAAAGTATTCGCTGCTTTTAAATTTGTCGAACAGCATCGCTGTAAACATTATTACGATTCATCCTAGTGAACGACCTAGTAATGCTCGTCAAAAAATTCGACAGGCGTAGAAAGGGACGCAGAATGACAAAATGACTCGGCTCGGCAAAAAGCTTGAAGAAAATTACTGTCGTTTCGATAGAATGCTCATTGTCAGTTAATGAACGAGTGTATCAGCGCCTTAATGCTTTTATTTGGAAACATTGTGACACAGTGGAAAAAATCTGTGACGTATTGATAAAAGTACAATCGTGTAAGTCGCAATGGTTTTTTTGACTCGAGTGTAAGGGGCTGTTTCACCGTCCATTGATTAGTGTAACTGGCGTTTAGGTGTGATGCCGTCTCTATTTGTTTTGTTCGAATAGACGGCGACGGCATCACATTTAACCGTCGGTTAACGCTAATCAATGGATGGTGAAACAGCCCCTAAATTTATCGTTATAAATCGTATGACATTTTAATCTAAGTTTTATTGTTTATTATTCGCCTGGATCGGGAACAGTGTTCGTGTGGTGGTTTATGGTGCAGTGAAAACTATTTTGTTGAGGCATTTGATGTATTTTTTTTTAATTTTGTAGTGTTTGCAAAAGTTTCAAAGAATGATATATCAATAAAATTGTTCTTGAATACTGATTATCGAGATTTTATGATACATTTGTTTGATGCCGAATGTTAAAATTGTTTTCACTATACTTAAGCTTGGGTAAACGTAATTATCGTCTGTGATTCATACGTGTTGTCATAGTGTCAATTCTAGCAACATTTGAATGAGAGATTATTGAGGACTCGCGATTGTTGCACAAAGGAATGACAGTATATGTCAATATATGCAAAAACACAAAATTATGGTGTGACTTCATGTTTGCAGTACACCTCGACAATAACAAGTGTGACTTGACGATTAATATGGATGACTGTACTTAGCAAAATACAAGCTCTTTTTCGATATGTCAGTTTGAGTCTGTATCCCACCTACTGTTACAGACGCTGCAGCGGCAAATACGTTTACAAAAGCGAAACTAGAGCCCAGTTTTAACTATCGGACGAAATTATTTGACAAAATTACTCTTTCACTTGCCAAACTCTCTTATGGTCCTTTAATTTACTGCTAGTGGTTTGAAAAACAATATGTAAATGTTATTTGTTACTTCTGAAAATTAAATAATTGCAAAAAGGTACAGAAAATTTGTAGGGTCTTTTTGTTTATAAATTTTTGTTATTAAATTTCTCTGGAGTGTAATTATCTACGTACTTACCTATTCATTTCTATTTTATTTTTTATAAAAACAGCGTTTTAACCCACCGGTCGCTATATGTTAATCTATTCTACCGTAATAACACAGGGGAATTTTAACGTTACTTTTTCCGATGTGTAACATATTTTTGTTTAACTATTTGTTTATTATTATTGTTCCGCTATGTCTGATCTATGAATGTATGATATTTGTTTATAATACTGTTTTTCAAATCACTCTCGTATTTTTGGTGCATTCTTTAAACCGGCATGTAATGCTTTCGTGTTAGGGGCCATTTTCTTTTTTGTTAAATAAATTTAGGCCCTATGCCGTTTGTGCTTTTAAAATAATTATGAATATTTTATATATAACTATGTGGTGAAATATCACTGGCCGTTACTCTTTTTAAATTTGTTACACACAGGAATAAAAAAAAAACTAAAATGCAAACTTATGTGTTGTTTTTTAATCGTAAAAAATATGTTACAATAATTTAACCTTCAATTAAACTTCTATCGACCTATAATTTTAATTTATTTGCATGTATTTTAAAAAGGTCAGTATCTGCTACATAGTTATAAATATACATTATTATTAGGTAATCAAACAAAATATTATAATGTATGTTAGCTACTTATTACGTAAAGATAAGATGATAATCGCCTACTCTATACTTTTTTTAAATTATTTCCAGTACGGACGTAAGTTTTTTTTTAATAGCGACCTTTCTAGGGCTCTTTTAATGTCACAAAAACTTTTCGAAATGAGTCAAGAGCTAATTAAAAAATATTGTTATTTGGATTTTTTAAATTTTTAACATTTCTAATATTCAAAAAGTGACAAAGATTGTGTCTAAACACGGTCGATTTTTGAGATCATGTTACTTCGACGATAACATCAATTTTTTCAAGTTTTTTTTTTTTCATTAAATGCTGTAAAAAACTTTTTTTATATGTGGACAAGCTCTTGACAAGCTTTGAAATGTTATATAGTCTACGCGGTGCAGGACCCTAGAGAGAGCCAGCGATGCTTGCTATATAAGTACATGCTAAGGAAACATAGTAAACAAAACGACATGTTGTAAGTGTTTTTTCTTAAATTTTAATAAAATATATTTTTATTATTTTTATTTTTGTATCGGCAGTATGAATATCTGAATGGTATGTAAAATTGTCTAGACCGGTTTGTTGTTTAATAAGGGGTTTTCAAAAATCTTTTAATATCAAGATTAATTATAAACTGGAAAATGGATAAGTCTTATGAAAATAAATTGTCTGGAAGAGTATTCATTATAGTATAAAATAACGTAGGTATACTGAAGTAACGTATGTTGAAAAAAAAAATTAATCACTTGTTTACAAAAAGAAAAAAAAATAGTATACATTTAAAAAAAATACAGCCTTACTTTCCCAGAACTTTATTTAGTACACTACAATTTTATACGTATTTTTTAATGTTATGTTTGTATCTGTCAAGTTAAGTTCTAATTATTTTACTTTTACTATTTTACACTCACTGGATGTGAAATAAGAACGAAATTCAGATATTTATACTGGCAACTGTTTAACAGAATCAATTTGACATTACCTAGTTTAGTCTAGTGTTTGTAAAATGACAAGTTGGTTTTTATAGAGGGTGCTACGCTTTTCCCTTTGGAGCACCTTGTATAAGTCGACCTAGGGGGACGTGTTCTGTGCAATTTAGTGACACAACGTTGGACCTTCAGTGTCTTATATTTTATTCACATTAATATAACAAAACTGGACTTCTTCAAATAAAGATATGTTTCATTTATAACTCCTCGTTATTTTGTTATTTTACGACACCCACAGACCTTATGTCGAGATAGACTGTAACAGCCTTATTCATAAAAAGTTAGAGCCTCCTTGAAGGCTCCTTGAAGGCCCGATGCTAAAAAACGTGATTCATAAACGTCTGTTAGCGCTAATCAGTCGATCAAGGCTCTGCTAAAGTTAGAGGACCGTAGACCCTCCTTTATCTCCCTGCTAAGTCACAAAATGGCCGCCACAAGTTTGAACAGCGGACTTTGACAAGAGCAAAAAACCATACCGAAGATATTTTTAGTGAAGGGTGAAGTTACGCAAAGATTAAAAAAAAATCAGGAAAATTTATTTTCAGGACTACTGCTACTTTACTAACAATAAATATGAGAAAAATAAAATTAGGATGATTAACATAATTACGGCTTTTTGCACTTAAACATAAACATGCGGATCGGAAATGGCGGGAAAACAAACATCTCGCTTTTTTTTCCTGCTAATTTGCTGTCACTGCTGTCAATTTTTTTTTTAATTATCGATGAGGCCATTTTTTGTCTTTGATTTGTCAAGATTGCCAACATAACGCGTCTAATCCGTCTATCAGCAGCTCAACAACTAGCAGACTGCTAGCAAGCGTTTATGAATCATACTTCTCGATAACCGTCTAACAAGCTTAATCAGTCTGCTAAGTAACAGACCGATCAAACCTCAATTAAGGTTTTTTTATGAATAAGGCTGTAAGAGTTTACCTACCTTGCGTGTCAAAAGTTTGATCCACGGTCAGTTTTGTCCGACCTAAGTCGCGACGGCACGCCTTTGAAGCGGTACCGTGCGGTCTTGATTTCCCATTACTAAATCTCGCTCGTGACGTCATCGTAGGTACGAAAAATTCGACACGCTAGGTCCTCATACAGAAAGCGCTCTTTTCGTCTATCGATATAAGGTCTGTGACGACACCCTATGGGTTGTTGCGGTCGGACTGCTTTGTAACTGCAACGTAACTACAGTCGCGGCAAGTCTGCTGTTTGCGGTTAACGATGCAGTTGTAGTGCAGTCCCCGTAATGACCCTAAATGCTCCTATCGAGTCGACCACTCAAAAGTTGATTGGCAGATATCCCTTAAAGGTATAAGGTCGCCGTTTCAATGCAATGTCTGTATTAAATACATTTTTTTTTCGGATGAGTTCGTATTTAGCTTTCTCTCTCAATTGGTTTCAGTAAGCTAGTTGAGATAGCTAGATAAAATGAACTTTTCCGACAAAATACGAAGGCAAAACGTTAAATACATCTGTATTATTTTGTAGAGGCAGAGTATTAGTACATTAGTACAGTCGAGTTCATAAACTAGTGAGCAAAATTTTGATCAAAAATACCTGAACACGACTCTATTGTTAACGGCGTAGAATCGTGTTCAGATATTTTGATCAAATTTTTGCTCACTAGTTTATGTACTCGACTGTACCTATAGAGTAAATAGAGGGCCGAGTGACAGTTGTTAGCACTTGTAGGAAATGAAGTTTATTTTTTGACGTGTGCGAACAACTTTTTTTTTGTCTTATTTATATGTTTGCTTCGCAGGTTTGTGCAGGTTTCCTCACGATGTTTTCCTTCACCGTAAAGCTCGTGGTAAATTTCAAATGTAATTTCGCACATGAATAAAACTCAGAGGTGCGAAATTGCGTTGCTGCGAAGCAATTCAATGGTGTGTGTGAAGTTCCCAATCCCCACTAACTACTGCCCATCTCATTCTGAGAGGAGGCCTGTGCCCAGCAGTGGGACGTATATAGGCTGGGATTATTATTATTTATATGTACATTTAATTTCAGTGCCTATCTAACGGCAAGGTCTAAATCCAAACTATTATTAATTTCACAATATATAACGTAAACGCAAGAGTTTATCAGGAATGAAATTATAAATTCTTCCCAGGACATACAACCTTCGTCAATTTCTTTTTGAAGTTCTTCAAAACATACAGATGAAAAAATTTGACAAATCAGTTTGTCAGTTTGGAGTTAGGTATTTGGCTAAATTATGGTTTTCTAAAACTATTTGTAATGGAGAAATCCCTTCAATCTCAATGGACTAAATAATGGAGTCCATTATTGCACTAAGAAGAACAAATCAGAAGGTATGAACGTGAAAAATAACTGCTAGGACTCTGAGTTTAGTAAGAAAAGTTTTTCAGTTCAGTTATGACGCATTTACGATTCGCCGTGGAATGTCACGGCAACCGGAGACCAAAATAGAGACTGAAAGCGTGACGATTCACGGTTATAACATAAAGACCGTGTTTAGCTTTAATAAGCTCAGGATATTTTGTAATTCTGACGCTAATAGAAAAGTCGAAGTGTCGGGAACTTAAAAGTATACCACCGTCTACATGCCGTAGCAAATAACTCTGTGATCCCGCTTCTTTATCCCCGAGCAACTTTTGCCGCGAACGGCGAATCGTAATTGCATCAAAAGGTCAGCCAAGGTTTTAAAATATATTGTTAGAATACCGGCCCACTAGCACCACCAATTCGGGTAGCTGTACCCAAAATGTCCAATAAAATATGCTAATCTTAGAATAGCCGTTTTCCATTTGTGTTTAAAAAATACTTATCCCAGAATAGGACTGTCCACAAGTCACATGCGACCCGCGCGTCTTTATTCACAATGAAATAATACAAAAATTTAAATAGTCAAAGTATAATTGTTCAAAAAGTGGGTTACATGGCCAATGTTTGAAAGTTGTCCAGTTACTTTACCTATTCAATTTTACTTGGTCTGTTCGACTTGTTTTCCATTTTTATGACAGTTCCGACTTAGATCGAGTAGATTGTTCAAAGAGAAAAATCATTACATTACAATAGATATCTTAACATTGCAACACTTGCCGATAATTCGATTGTGATTTTAGGGTTCTTCCCGAGGGAAACTCTACTTTTCGTTTCGACTACAAAAAAAAGAAAAAAAAAAATTTTCATGAAAAAAATAGTATCCACTATGTAGTATCTACTCTAATTATACCTATGCTGACGAAATAAATAAATGAATTTTAATTTTATGAAGTGACTTAAATAATTTGAAAAACTTCTGCGAGTCACTAAAAACTGTCTTTTTTTCCTGAACTGTTTTAAGTTAGAAATCGTTTATGAGGCGTGTGGTTATGTAACAAATATATTTTATAAGAAAGAGTTAATTTTCATTTCAGCCGCCATTTTATTCAACTAGTGAAGTTTTATTTCTTCCAAAACATCAGGTACCTATAAGATTTTCGAACACAGCCTTTGCTTTGGATAATATGTTATTAGGTATTTATCAGGTAGGTAGGGTATGTTATCAGGCATCAATTCGAGTTCTAGATAATCTAGATTACTTACCTACTTGATTCACTTATAATTTTTTTGTTGTTGTAATGTTATTGTAAAATATTGCAGTCTGTTATTATACTTAACATTTATTTAATAGTCATAAAAAACGGTGAATCAAATTCTGTTGTAAAGGATTTTCTTATTAATCTTATTATTTTTAGTAGTTTTTATAACTCGCTAATCTATTGTAGTAATAACTCGCTAAACTGTTTTGGACAGTCCTGTTTTAGGAGATTCAGTGTTAAATTTATCTACGTTCATCCCATCCCTTTAGTATGTACGAGTGTCATGCTTTTTCAATATACCCTTTCCTTTCCTAAAGATCGGCAAAGTGCCTGCAATCTCCGTCAATTGTGGGTGTCAATGGGCCACGGTTATTAGGTACTTATCACGAGACCCGCATGCTTGTTCCTATTGAAATAAGACTGGCTTTTCCCGCAACTTGGTTCGCACTATAACGTTAGTTTTTGAACTGTTTTTGTTATGTGTGAGGTGCAAACTTATTTTGGTCGTGTTATAAAGGATTCGTCAAGATTGTTTACCCTTTTTCTAATGCAAAAAAAAAACGAAGTTTAAATACGCAAGTATATACGGCAAGCTTGGGCTGTCGTCGGATTTTTTAATTATACTTTGATTTCAGCATTGGCAAGCTCGTCTTTCCTGTTCTAACTGCATGCCACCGTGCTCTCCCCCAGCTAGGGCTCCAATTAATCACAATTGCTCAGTTGGCCCCCCTGGTCCAGAACTAGAGCTGACGGTCTCCTCCTACGACAGTGACGATATAATAAGCAGACGAAGAAGTATAAGTAATCAAGAATTCCCACTTGAATTTCTACCCTGTTCGGCACCGTTGCCCCAACAGGAAGACAAAGAAATCGATGTTAAATCGGAATACACACTAATCGAGAGACCGGTGAGGCAAGAGAATTCTGATACTGACATCTGTCAAGAATTAAAAGCAGAGAAGAAAGCGTCAAAGTCAGAAAGGCGGGCGTCCAAAGCTGAAAAGTGCTCGTTAAAAGCAGAGAGGTGCGCCTCAAAAGCGGAAAAGTGTACAATAAAATCAGAAAAGAAAGCAGAGAACAGACGCTGCTCCAAAACCTGCCCGAAAGAATTGACGACAGTTGAGTCGCAAACAGAGGTGAAGGCTGCTTCGAAGGCTGCGTCGAAAGCTGCGTCGAAAGCCGCGTCGAAAGAACCGTCGAAAGCACCGTCGAAAGAACCGTCGAAAGAACCGTCGAAAGAACCGTCGAAAGTGCCATCGAAAACAGACTGCTGTAAAGCCGAGGCTAAAAAAGACTTGGAACCTGTCTGCTGCACGAGCTCAAACCTCGACAATAAATCTACAAAGTCTGTAAAATCAAACCCTGACAACAGCTTAGCGCAACATAACGACTCTTGTTTCCCACCTTGTTTGCAAGAGAAAGTTCAAGAGGTAGTGATGGGGAAAGAAGAAAAAAAGAAGAAGAAATCAAAATCATCAAAATCATGCAAACCTAGCAAGCCCGTCAAACCCAGCAAGCCTGCCAAACCACCAAAAGAACCGAAGCTGGAAAGAAAATGTACGTACCTACAGGAACGTGCGCGTCTCAGCGGGTTAGGCACGAGAGATCCGTTTCCTAAAACATCCGTTAGGTTTAAAACCTCGGTTTCCCAGAACACCCATTTACCAAAACATCAATTTAGCTGAATACGTTCTTCCCAGAACATTCAATTCGACCAGATGGCCTAGTGGTTAGAGAACCTGACTACGAAGCTTGAGGTCCCGGGTTCGATTCCCGTGTCGGGGCAGATATTTGTATGAAAAATACGAATGTAAGTACATAACTCTCTCTTTTTGGGTTTTGAAACTTGATATATTTATATTATGTATCTACCTTATATTGTTTATTTATCTATATCCTGTTGCTTAGTACCCATAACCCAAGCTTTGCTAAGCTTAATTTGGGACTAGGTCAATTAGTGTGAATTGTCCCATGATATTTATTTATATTTATTTATTTAATTCCCAAAACGTTACTTGTTTACCCTAAATACCCTTGTTTATCCTAAAATACTCACTTTTTAAAACGTCCATATTCCTATAACGTCATGGATAAGGAGGGCTATCGCGTATGGATTCGCCGCTAGAGGCGCTAGTGTAGCGAGAGGTCTCCGAAATGTCAAATGTCACTGTTTTTGGGTGAGCTACGCGGGTTTATAATCAGAATTATTTTGTGAATATTTTGCAATACCCAAAATAAATCATGGCAAATATGCGTTACGTGCAATGAGTGTTTGTGTTTTGAGACAGTTTTGTTTCGGAAACCTTTGTCCTCCCTTTTTTCCGAACAAAACGGGACTACGCAACGCAACACTGTGGCATGGTCGATACTTTTATATCACGGTTTTAAGGTATTAAATATGATTTAAATGTAAATTTTGTGTTCACGCCCGTAATAAGAAACTAAACTATACTTCAGGCAGGACCTTTGTCTACAGTGGCGCCAACTGGTGAGCGCAAAAACGGGTGCCCTCATTACATTGTGGATTTCATTAAAGTTGCACTTGGATATTAAGAGAATGGATCTTCTAGGATTTGGTTATTTATTACTGGAAACTTGTCTACTAGAATTTGGATGCTATGGGATACGGAACTTCTGGGATTTGGATATCTTAGGAAATGGGTATTCTAGGATTAGAATGTTGTAGAAAATGGATCCCTCGTGCCTAAACATTCCATTACCGCGCACTACAGAAATGAAAATTCTTTCATATAGTAAAAATTATATTAAGAGGTCAGTTTAACGTTTGCTAGCGATTGGCTCATTTTTAGTTATTCAAAAAAGCACGAGCAAACATTAAACGGACCTCAAAAGCACTAACGCCTCTGTG